>NC_072476.1:92755806-93056056 GCF_027574615.1 Eptesicus fuscus
TTGTCTTACTGATCCACATGACATTTTATTTCTGGTAACTAATATGAATGTATTCTTTAGACCTTTGCACTATATCTATTTACATTCTTTTTTTTTTCAAATTTAGTTCTTATTTAAGTTGTTGAAAAAAATATATCCATCATTGCATCACCTCAATGGTATTGTACATAATCATACCTATTAGGGTTATTCAATACACTTAATTTAGTTTTTTAAGTGATAGCAGTTAATAAGTTAACAATAATTCTGTTCTTGAATAATCAAATTGTTTCAAGTCTTCAAATTTAGGTTCCTTGCAGATATTAAAATTGTCCTTAAATAAAGTCATATACGTTTTTTGGTATAAATTTACCTAATCATGAAAAAAATGAGCAAACGTTAAAAACTTATTTGAATCCTCCACTAATATTAGTCTGATAAAAAGTTCACATGACTTTGAAACTTCACCTTTGAAGTGCTTTTCATAAGTTGGGAAAAAAGATTTCTAAAAACCATTACACAATTCATTGCCTTATAGCTAACATGACATTTATAAACCAATTCAAATGAAGTATTACTATTATAAGAATTTCATTTTTGTATCTAACTGTGTGAAAATCATTTTAATCATAGAGTCTACTTTTCACATATCTAGCAAAAGCACTATATTTAATATATTAACAATTTTAAATGTCTGATGTTTGGCTCATGTGCTGAAACACACAAATAACTGTTAGCAAATGTATGCTGAATGATTAAAAATATATGGTTTTAGATAATAAGAAGTGCAAGTCAGTGCATTAACGTAAGTATTTGTTGGTAACCACTAACAAATGCATATCACTGCTCAATATTGAAATGTCCATAATTTGTCTGGCAGTTGTACGCTTTTCTTTAGATTGCATGCTATGAAATGTGATGTTTTTCAGCTGAAAAGATTTGCTTTTTTATTACCAGGCTTATATTATGTGCCATTATTTTATATTCTGATGACATGATTCTCTCATCTTAGATTAAGTTTCAACAGCAATTTAAAATAACTAATAAACTCTGGATGGAGCAAATTGCTATTACAGAAAAAAGGGAAAGACAGTGTTATTTGATGCTGAATTTAAATAATCCATTTAATCAGCAAAAAAATATTTTCCAAGTAGTGCATTTCTTTTTTTTTTTTTTTTTTTTTTTTTTTTTTTTTTTAGGTTATTTTTTTTTTTTTTTAATGAATCTTTATTGTTCAGATTACAATTGTTTCTCCTTTTTCCCCACATATCTCCCCACCACCCAGTTCCTACCCCCCCTCTTCCCTTACCTCCCCCCGCGCTGTCCTTATCCATAGGTGTATGATTTTTGTCCAGTCTCTTCCCATACTCCCCACACAGACACCCCTTTCCCCCTGAGAATTATCAATCCACTCCCATTCTATGCCTCTGATTCTATTAAGTTCACCAGTTTATTCTGTTCCTCAGATTTTTAATTCACTTGACTTTTAGATTCACTTGTTGATATATATGTATTTGTTGTTCATAATTTTTATCTTTCTTCTTCTTTTTCCTCTTTTTAAAGAATACCTTTCAGCATTTCATATAATGCTGGTTTGGTGGTGATGAACTCCTTTAGCTTTTTCTTATCTGTGAAGCTCTTTATCTGCCCTTCAATTCTGAATGATAACTTTGCTGGGTAGAGTAGTCTTGGTTGTAGGCTCTTGCTATTCATCACTTTGAATATTTCTTGCCACTCCCGTCTGGCCTGCATGGTTTCTGTTGAGAAATTAGCTGATAATCGTATGGGAGCTCCCTTGTAGGTAACTAACTGTTTTTCTCTTGCTGCTCGTAAGATTCTCTCTTTGTCTTTTGCTCTTGGCATTTTAATTATGATGTGTCTTGGTGTGGTCCTCTTTGGATCCCTTTTGTTTGGGGTTCTGTGCGCTTCCTGGACTCGTAAGTCTATTTCTTTCATCAGGTGGGGGAAGTTTTCGTTCATTATTTCTTCAAATAGGTTTTCAGCATCTTGCTCTCTCTCTTCTTCTGGTACCCCCATAATTCTGATGTTGGTTCGCTTGAAGTTGTCCCAGAGGCTTCTTACACTATCTTCAACTTTCTGAATTCTCTTCTCTTCATGCTTCTCTGGAGGAGTGTCCTTGGCCTCTTTGTATTCCAAATCTTTGAGTTGATTCTTGCAATCCTCTAGTCTGCTTTTGGGTCTCTGTATAATATTTTTTATCTCAGTCAGTGTATGTTTAATTTCTAGTTGGTCCTTTTTCATATCCTCAAGGGTCTCATTGAATTTATCGGCCTTTTCCATGAAATTCTTGAAAAACCTTATAACCGTGGTTTTGAACTCTATGTCCAGTCGCTTATTCTCCTCCATTTCTTTGGTTTGTGATCTGTTTCCTTGCCTTCTCATATTCTCTGCTTCCCTGAGTTGGTAGGGTAGTTTTGTCTACTAGGTGTCCTATTGGTTCAACGGGTCAGCCTCCCAGTTACTTGAGGTGGACACTCTTGGTGTACCCTTGTGTACTGTGTGTTCCCCAGCAGGAGCTACAGCAAGGGCTAGTTTTCTCCTCCTTTGCTTGGGCGGTTTTGGAGCAGTCTGAATGGAGCTGCAGTTGGTTAAGCTGCCGCAGAACAGGCCATTTATATGCAAAAGCCGCTGTGTGGAGCCTGGGCGGGTTTGTAGAATGTGCGGGGCGGGGCCTCAGGGCGGGGCGGGGTCTCAGGGCGTCACTAGGCTGGGGCGTGGCCAACGGCAATGGCTGCCGTCAGCCGTCTTTGCCTTTCCCGTTTCCAAGTCCCTGCGCCCCGCGCACCAGCGCAGTAAACAATGATTGCTGGGCGCACCTCTGCAAAAATGTCACTCTCACTTTCCGACCCGATGGCCGAGAGTCCAGCTTCTCCCCGTAGGCGTCTGGGTCCCCCGAGTGTCCCCAGAAACTGGATTTCAGAGTGATCGGGAGCTTGTCTCCCTGCGGGTTGAAGAAAAGCCGCGCACCCAGCCGCCCGCCGCCGCCGGCCCGATTCGCGTGCCTCCGTACCTCAGCTTTTCAGCGATTGTGCTCCTTTCTCTTCTCAGCTGTAAATCTTCCACTGAGCCAGCTTTCCCGTGGTTCTGGGTAGTAGACGTTTTTGTCTTTTAGTTGTGTTTTTGAAATTGTTGTGTGAGGCAGCAGATTAGTTGTTTAACTATGCCGCCATCTTGGTTCCTCCCTGCATTAGGTTATTTCCAAGTAGTGCATTTCTTTATGTCAAAAGTAATCTTTATCATATTGAATTAGTAGCCTTTAATCTACACCTAAGATATTTATTTTCCCATCATAGTTTTCATGCAGTTTATATTATAAAACCATGTTAAATTGTTTGGTTAAGAGTAATTTTGCATTCTGAATCCAATCACCTGTTACTCAGACTTGACTCAATCCATCCATCAATCAATTATAAGCATTTGTTGAATTATTGTTACATATTGGATACTGCGCTCCTATGAAGTTTATATATAATGCATGGTTTCTGTCAAATTATTTATATTATAAACATGTAAACCTGATTGTATTAGGCATTGAGGGATTGTTATGAATAGTATCTTAGGAAAAAGTAGACAGCAGGGAGACAATTTTCTTTTAGAATGCATTCAGCTTTTCTTCTCTTACTAGGGCTAGACAAATAGTAGACAGGTTAAATTTTCATATAAAATTATCTTTATTTAAATGTGAAACTGTCAAATGACTGCTTGCAATAATAACTTCCTTCATAGTTTTGAGATTATATTGGTCAGAGGATGCTTTCCGAGGAGAAATGTGTGGATATATTAACATAGATGAAGAAGTGAAAAAACAATATCAGGATGAGTAAACATGGTAAGTTAAGTCTTATAGTCAAGGTTGGGCGCGGTTTATATGAAGGGGCTTGGCAGACCGACCTTAGTGTGATTCCTATGAGACCCAAATCCTGGTGATCCTGTGCTGCTGCCGTCTTCTCCCCTGAGTGTGGGTGGGACTCGAGCACACACCAAATGTGAGAGGATGTATGTATTAATTAAGTGTACATGACTATTTTGAATGTGAATGTCAATCATATTGCTGAAAGATCCTATTTTTCTTGCTGGCTCTTAAGTCTCAAGCCGCCAGGTTGTGTACTGCCTCAAGAGGCCACAAGGCAAGATGCCGAGGGTGGCTTCCAGTCAATGGCTAGCAAGAAACTGAGGTAAGCGGCCCAGTGTCCCACAGGAAACCGATCGCTGACAGCAACCGTGTGGGCTTGGAAGCAGATCCTTCCCCAGGTGAGGCTCAGGAGAGACTAACCCTGGTCAACACCGAGTTCATCCTTTTAAGACCTTGAAGCAGAGAACTGAACTAAGCTGTGCCCTGTCTCACAGAAACTGTGAGATAAGCACACATAAATATATTTTAATGATATTAAAATGTTAATGTTTCAGGCTAAGTTGTGTTCTCTCTCTCCCCTTCCCCCGTTTTAATATGTTGAAATCCTAATTCCCAGTGCCTTAGAATGTGACTGTATTTTAAAATAGGACCTTTAAAGAGGTAATGAAGTTTAAATAAGTTTAATAAGGAAATACCTGAATTCAATATGAGTAGTGTCCTTGTAAAAAAAAAAAAAAAAAAAAAAGGAGATTATTATTACAACACAGATGCTCATAGAAGAAAGACCATGTGGCTACACTGGAAGAAGACTGCCATCTATAAACCAGGTAACGAGGTCCTCAGAAGAAACTAATTCTGTGTACAACTTGGTCTTGAACTTCTAAGCTCCATAAATGTAAGGAAATTATATATATATAATAATAGACAAATATGCAAATTGACCATACCTCTGACATACCCACAAGCCACGCCCATAAGCCACACCCACCATCCAATCAGAGCGAGTATGCAAATTAATCCAAACCAAGATGGCTACAGCCACAGAGAGCAAGGTTTCCTAGGTAACAGAGGAAGCCAAGCTTTCCGCCTGCCCTTGCCAGGCCTAAGCCTCCACTCAAGTCTACAAAGTTTTAATTATAGAAGGTAAACAAATTCAAACAAATGGCTGCAGAATGGAGCTTGAGAGAGCAGGCCAGGGTTGCCACTGGCAACAGGGGAAGCAAAGCTTTCCACACACCCTGGCCGAGCCCACCCGCTTAAGGCAACAAAGTTTCAATTATAACCCCAACAGAAATGGCTGCGGGCCTCGGAGGGAGCCCTAAGCTTGGCTCTGCTCCAGGCTACAAAGTTTCAATTGTATAAGGAAAATAAATTCCAGATACCAGGGCCTCCACTTGGGTTACCAGGGGGCATGGCCGGCCTGCAAACCACCACAGGCCCCTCGCTCAGGCCACCCCACACCTCAAGGGAAACCCCACCTGATCCGGGACGTCCTTCAGGGCAAACCAGCTGGCCCCCACCCCTGTACCAGGCCTCTATCCTATCTAATAAAAGAGTAATATGCAGATTGATCATCACTGCAACACACAATATAGCTGCCCCCATGTGGACACAAGATGGCTACCACAAGATGGCCAGCAGGAGAGGGCAGTTGGGAGGCACCCAGACTGCAAGGGAAGGCAGTTGAGAAGGACCAGGCCTGCAAGGGAGGGCAGTTGAGAGGGACCAGGCCTGCAAGGGAGGGCAGTTGGAGGTGATCAACCCTGCAGGAGAGGGCAGTTAGGGATGACCCGGCCGGCAGAGGAGGGAAGTTGGGGGCAAACAGTCTGGCAGCAGACTGGTTAGGGGGTGATCAGGCTGGCAGGCAGAAGCGGTTAGAGGCAATCAGGAAGGCAGGAAGGCAAGCAGTTGGGAGCCAGCAGTCCTGGATTGTGAGAGGGATGTCCGACTGCCCGTTTAGGCCCGATCCCACCGGCGGGATCGGTCCTAAACGGGCAGTCGGACATCCCTCAAGGGGCCCCATATTGGAGAGGATACAGGCTGGGCTGAGGGACAACCCCCCTCTGTGCACGAATTTTGTGCACTGGGCCTCTAGTATATATATATATATATATATATAGGTTTTATTGATTTCAGAGAGGAAGGGAGAGGAAGAGAGAGATAAAAACAAATGATGGAGAGAACCATTGATTGGCTGCCTCCTGCATGCTCCCTACTGTGGATGGAGCCTGCAACCCAGGCATGTGCCTTGACTGTGAATCAAATAATTGTGACCTCCTGGTCCACAGGTCAATGCTCAACCACTGAGCACACAGGCCAGGCTATATATGTATTTTTTAACATTTCAAAGCTGTTAGAATTTTCTCATTTCAACTGAAAAATACTGAAGACATTATGTCCCCATTACCAGCATTATATAACTCAAGTTGCATATTCCATTCAATTTAGCAAATTTAGATGCATACAGCATATATTGTCACATAAGTCTTATTTTGATTTCTATAATTAAATATCTTGCTGTTAGCTTTTTTGAAAACTAATGCTTAAAAGTTGGTTTTATCAATACACACTAAAATTTAAATTTCCAAAAATAATCATCTTGAAAGTACTTATACAACTAATGGTTTAGTCTCTTTATGTATATGTGATACAGAGAGAAATTAAAAGCATGAATATATGACAGATACTGATGAGATGAATGATGGGAATGTCTTTAAAAATAACTCTTTGAATTCTAATTATGTCAAATTATCTATTGCCTAAATTTAAATCTATGAATGTAAAATTCATCATTCCAACATCGTATCCTTATGTGAAACACATCCTTCTAAATTAAGAGTAAATGCTTTCAAAGATCTTCAGAAAAAGTTATCTTGAGGAGTCATACATCTAAATTTTCATCCACTTTTTAGAATAATTAATATAGTTTTTAAGTATATATCTTAAAAGTTTTATCAGGAATTCTTAATGAGAACACATAAAGTGGCTTTTATTATATTAAAATAAGATGAGACTTATAATTTTGTGTTATATTAAAGTTGTAACAGTGAGATACTATGGCTCTTGCATAAAAATTGAATTCTGACTCTATTTCCTACTAATTAAAGGCAGTTGGGTAAACTTTTGTTTCCTCAGTTTTCTTATCTTTAAAATGGAAGTAATAAAAATAATAGCCTCATATTAATTCTATGACAAATAAAAGCATGCAAACTAGGCATTGTAAAATCATGAAACAAAGTAAATACATAATTTTATAATAAAATTATTGCTCTTATATTAGAAGATGTTATGTAATAATTAATATTGTGAGATTCAAAGGAGAACGTTTTCAAGCTCTATCTCTAGCTTCTTGTCTAGCTATGGAGGAGTTACTTAAATTCCCTAATTCTTAGTTTCCCATGTGTAAAATGTAAAATGAAAACTAAACCAGTATCTATCTCAACTGATGCAATGATAGACTGTTCAACAAATGTACAATATTTAGAATAATGCTTGGACTACATTAATTCAAAAAATAGTTTTAGTTTATATAAGGTAACATTCAAATTTATCCTCCAATTAACAGTAAATAGTTCCATCAAAGAATTAGTGTGAGGTATTCAGAAAGGAAAGTATGTATACCAAATTGAGAAGAAATACAGGGGAATATGAACTACATGATAACAAAAAAAGTATTGGAATTTGGAAGAACAATGTTTATGCATATACATTAATGTAAAATAAGTATCACTATCATTTTTGTATTTTCACATTCCTAAATATACACTGAAAAAATCAATTACAGAGAATCCAGGCAGGAAAAAACATAATGCATTTAGCATTTGATTTTGCCTAAAATGTATATAGTTGTAATTAAATAGAATGAAAACATCTAAAATTATAATTTATTTAGACTTGGATTGAGTTATTTATATTTCTGCATTATTTAAAGTCTGCTTACCAGAACAACAAAGGTTCTATCTGAAAAATACCAAAAATATGTGAGTACCATCTAGTGGTAGAACAGGAGGTAAGCAACAAGCTGTGAGAAGAAGGGCTAAAGCAGGTCAGGGGAACAGGAGGCCAGAATAAGATTATAAATAAAAATGA
Source organism: Eptesicus fuscus (assembly GCF_027574615.1). NCBI lineage: Eukaryota > Metazoa > Chordata > Mammalia > Chiroptera > Vespertilionidae > Eptesicus > Eptesicus fuscus. The sequence goes on from NC_072476.1 coordinate 92,763,749, forward strand.
GGTAATGGCCAAAGTTAGTAAATATTTTTTAAATAGCCCATCTTTATTATAATATGTATGGGTGATTAGAGTGTAAAATAAACCGGAGAACAATGCAACTCTACCAAAACTATGATCCTGATTACATCTGTGTATTCTGAATACACAACTACATTCTAGAACCTTAAATGATGGCATTATTGAAATTTAAACTCCTCATATTGATAGAAAAAAAGTAATTCTGCATAACTGTGAAACAATCCTGAGATGGGGGAGAGGTGGGCGAGGGACATGCCGGTTGCTTTATAATATACACAAGGAAGCATTTATAAACAGTATTGCAATAGTATAATGGAATTTTCCTTAAGTATAACAGCAATCATTATAGAAACAACATTTTATTTCAATATGTTTTAGAAGATTTTAGTGCACTTATCTTTAAAATTCAGTCAAACAGAATTGAAGCTTGGCCAAAACTCCAACTTTATAAGACTTGAAGCAAGAATTCAAATTTAAAACTGGTTACAAATGAACAAAAATCACAGGCTATGAAGACTATCTGGTATATATGAGTATTAGCAGCAACCAAACGAAAAAAGGAAGGAAGGAAGGAAAGGAAGGAAGGAAGGAAGGAAGGAAGAGGGAGGAAGGGAGGAAGGAAGAGGAGGGAGGAAGGAGGGAGAGAAGGGAGGGAGGAAGGACTAAAAAAAAAGAAAAAGTAAGAACGAAAAGGAGAGAAAGATCCATGGTCAGGTGGTTCAGTTGGTTGGAGCATTGCCTTGTACACCAAAAAGTTGCCAGTTTGATTTCTGGTCAGGGCATATATCTGAGCTGCAAGTTAAATTCTGGTCAAGGAGCATATGGGAGGCAATACAGATCTCCCATCTCTCACATCTATGTTTCTCTCTCTCTCTCTCTCTCTCTCTCTCTCTCTCTCTCTCTCTCTCTCTCTCTCTCTTACTTCCCCTCTCTCTAAAAGTCAGTAAACATATCTTCAGGTGAGTATTTAAAAAAAGGAAACAATTTCACACATATTAAAAAGATAAAAGTATTTATTTGACATAAGACTAAAGCTTTTACTGTCCACGTGAAAGTAAATTGATAATAATAAGAAAATTGAAAAATTCAACATATATAAATATGTATTACATACACATTTCTTGTGAGCATCTTTTCAAAGTGTAGTTGCCATAATTCACAGAAAAATGTGTTTATCATTTTTTAAAAATATTTTTTATTGAAATCAGGAGAAAAGGAGAGGGAGAGAGAAATAGAAACATCAATGATGAGAGAGAATCATTGATGGACTGCCTCCTACACACCCCCTACTGGGGATCAAGCCAGCAACCCTGACATGTGCCCTGACTGGGAATTGAACCAGGAATCATAGTTCATAGGTAGATGTTCAACCACTGAGCCATGCTGGCCGGGCTGTGTTTGTAATTATAATAAACCTGAGGCTATTTTATAGTCATAGATATGTTTTGTTATAGGGAAAGGCTACAGACTAAAATCAGTCAAAGGAAGAGACCTACAGGATAGAGTTTGAGAGAATTCCAAATACAGGAATTCCCTTGTCCTCTCTGCAGATTTGGGGATCCTGGAGTGGGTTGTTCTGAAAGCATTAGTATATCCTACTTTAATGCACCCCTTAACTTGCCATAATGGTTTCCATAGGGCAGTGTCCTATATGAACACTGCTCTCATAAGCTAGTTTTATATTGCCTTATCATATGGCCAATCCTTTGGCCACTAATCTTAAGTTAGTAAAACCCAGACATACGGGCAAATAGCAGAAAATTTAATCAACTGAGATGATTTGTTTTTATTTTGTTCAAAGTGCCCAGAGTTAACTAAACTGTGAAGTTTGAATACCCGCAGTGCTCCACTTATGAAGTGTTGACTTCATTTCTAACAACAACTGCAAGTTTGAGAAACTTCAAAAATCACCACTAGGTTAGATCATTTTCTAGACCAGTGGTCAGCAAACTGCGGCTCGTAAGCCACATGCGGCTCGCGAGCTGCAGTTTGCCGCTCTGTTGACTAATGAGTTTGCCGACCACTGACCTAGACTCTCGATTCTAATAATTACAGGCTGTTGTTGTTCCTTGTGATTAAGCCCCTATCCCAGTGGTTGGCAAACTCATTAGTCAACAGAGTGGCAAACCGCGACTCATGAGCCGCAGTTTGCTGACCACTGTTCTAGACAAACTTGCTTGTTGGCAATTGTCACCAGTTTGGTTTTAAAGACTCTTATCATGTTTTTACAGGTTTGGACATTTTTTTACATTGACAATGTGATGATAGAAGCAGAGGTTGGGATGATGCCATTGCAACGCTTCTCAGTTACATGATGGAAGACAACCCTGAGATGCAAGCCTGCTCTAGTCTGAAAAAGGGGAGGGAATAGATTGTCCAGTAAAGGCCCAGAAAATTTGATGTAAATAGGCAGGTGATACAATTCCCTGGGTAGCTAATAAGAGCATTTGCTCTAAATATGCTGGTGATACCCTGGGGAGAGGGATCGGGTAATGAGAGCATTTAAAATTTCTCATGTGGTGTCCTTGTGAATCTACACTAATAAAAGAGAAGTATGCAAATTGTCCATCCCTTCACAACACCCACCAGCCAATCAGCAGTGAGTATGAAAATTAACCCGACAAAGATGGCGGTGGCCCCACCCCCCAGCTGCTCCAGGCCTCTGGGCAGCATGCATGCAGGCACGGAGCAGCCGGGCGGGGTGGGATGCCTGCTATGAGGGGGAGGGCGGGGGGCAGAGGAAGCTACAGGAGCGGCACTCCAGCTGGTGCGAAGACTGAAGGTGACAGTCGGAGTGAAGACGGAAGGCAGTGGCCAGAGCGAAGGCCTGGGTCCCGGGGGTCGGAGGAAAACTGGTGCTGGCAGCCAGGGGAAGGAAGGCCTATTGCATGAATCTTTGTGCAATGGGCCTCTAGTATGCCATAAAAAGGTAGTGAATTTGCCCAGCCAGTGTGGCTCAATGATTGAGCATTGACCTATGGAAGGGGCACATGCCTGGGTTGTGGGCTCGATCCCCAGTAGGGGGCATGCAGTAGGCAGCCTATTGATGATTCTCTCTCATCATTTATCTTTTATCTCTCTCTCCCTCTCCCTCTCTGAAGTCAATAAAAATATATTTTAAAAAGATAGTGAATTATTACAGAAGATAAATATGAAATTATAAGAAACCTGAAGCAAACCCAATTACTAAGTAATCAACCAAACAACCAATAAAAGAGTTTAACCACAGAGTCTGGGTAAGAGGTAAAAGTGGAAACAATAGACAGAATAGCTCTAAGCCATCTCCATTCTCCTCAAGGTGAGAACTAGGTTTATCCCTGGGTTATCGCAGGCCCATGGATCAGGATCAAACTAAGGCCTGAAGAAGTTGGCCTCAGACATGCAACTCACAGAGCTTAGGAGACAAAGTAACTTGAGAACCATGTCAGGCAAATGCAGAGCGTTGACACTCTGCTGTGTCACACTCTTTTGTGTCAACCTGTGATAAAGCAGCGGTAATTACCACAAATTACTGGTGAACGATTTAAAAAAAATCTCCAAGACGATTAGCAATATTTTTAGGTTTCTCAAGTCTTAGGAGCTTGAAAACTTCCCAGTTCTTATGAATAAAATATCTCCTAGGATACTAATATTGTAAACGATGTATGTGTGTGTGTGCATGATATACATGCATGTGTGTGTGACTGTGTGTGTGCTATAAGGAGTGTGAGATATTTATAAATTTGTAAGTTTGCATTAGTGTGCGAGGGCTGCCACAACGAAGTGCCACAGACTGGGTGGCTGAAATGCAGAAATGTATTTTCTCACAACTGTGGAGGCTTGGACCTGGGACAAGGTGCCAGGATGCATGCTCTGCTGAGGCACTCCCTAGCTTCCAAACAACCTTCTCCTGTGTCTTCGGGTGGCAAAGACAGCTGGGGGTCTCCTCCTCTTCTTATGAGAGAACCCATTCTTTCAGATCAGGCTCCACCCTTATGACCTCATTGATCATCTCCTTAAAAGGCCTTGTCTCCACGACAGTCACAAGGGGTGTTAGGGTTTCAAAATATAAATTTAGGGGAGGGGCAGAGTTCAGTCACAACAAAGGTAGTATGCAAAAAGTACACATTAAAATTTAGGTTTATTGCCTGGCTGGTGTGGCTCAATGGTTGAGCTTCGACCTATGAACCAGGAGCACGTCCAGGTTGTGGGCACAGTACACAGTAGGAGGTGTGCAGGAGGCAGCCAATTAATTATTCTCTCTCATCATTGATGTTTCTATCTCTCTCTCCCTCTTGCTTCCTCTCTGAAATCAGTAAAAATCGATTTTTTAAAAAATATTAGGTTTATTTATTATTAAATAGATCTCATTTATTTTGGTGGAGACAGAAAATAATAAATAAGTAATAAGAACAAAATTACCTGCATTCCTACTCTTGGGGGAAAATGTTCGATATTATGGCTTTTGATGATAGTCATAGTTCTATAGGTAAATGTTGATTCTCCAAGGTAAAACTTTAAAATTTAACATTACAGTATATCTTTTTCTATCATAATAAATTTTACTAAAACATTATTTTAAAGACTTTATAATATTCAATGAATACATGATCGAAAAAATTTTTTAGTAATAGACATAAATAGCAGTACATTTTTCATCTTCCATCAGTCTGTCTGCTGCCCTCTATCTTGTTTTTTTTTTTCACAAGTGGGGGACACACTAATCTATATGTATAAAAGCCTAAGCGACCAAATGGCCAAACGACCGAACTGAACAACCAGTCGCTATGGCACATACTGACCACCAGGGGGCAGACACTCAAACGCAGGAGCTGCCCCTGGTGGTCAGTGCACTCCCACAGCCAACCTCGCACAGCCGGCCAACCTCCCGCGGTCCCTCCCCCTGGTCAGCCGGCCCAGATCGGCCCAGATCAGGACTGGGCGAGAAGGCCCCAATAGATCCCAATTGGTGTTTAGGCCGAGGGATTCCACCCATGCACGAATTCGTGCACCAGTCCTCTAGTACTATATATTAGGTTTCCCCAAGTAACTATTCCCATATTCTCTCTCTGTCAGAGCCTCTCAGAACCCAGTCTCAATAGTTACCACAAATGAAACATATTAGCCAAGGTCTGGGTGTATGGGAGCCCTTGCAGGTAATAGCTCTATTTCCTATGGGATGTTGTACAGAATAATTTTCGGCGTGCCTCAACCTGAAAACATTTAGAAAGCATGGCTTAAGTCTCATGTTCTAAAGATACTGTAATGAACACATTTGTGACCAAAAGCATATCCAGTCTTTCACATTCTTTACTAATTAGAATCCCCAATGTAAATGACTGGATAAAGAGATGAAAGTTTTCAAGTAAGTGGTACAGATTACAAGACTGTTTTTCATAAAACTTGTGTTTGTTAATTCACTCTCTCACTGTTATAGACTAGATTGTGTACCCACAACATTTATATATTGCAGCCTTGACCCCCAATGTGACTATATTCGGAGACAGGGCCTTTAAGCGGCAATTAAGGTTGTATGAGGGCATAATGGTGGAGCCGTAATCCCGAAGGAGGGAAAGAGACACGAGGAGTGTGCATGCAGGGAAAAGGGGACACAGTGACAAGGTAGTTGTCTGCAAGCCAGCAAGAGGTCTCACAGAAAACCCACCTTGCTGGCATCTTGATTTTAGACTTCTAGTCTCCAGATTTGTAAAATAAATAAATATTGTTGTTTAAGTCACTCATACTATGGCATTTTGTTATGGTGACTTGATTATTAACTTCATTTTTCCACATAGGTACCTAATCTTGATACACATATTCAGAGAGAGAGATAGTGAGAGAGAATGAGAAAGAATAAAAATAAAATTGAAATAAACAACATCATATAATGTAAATATATGTGTATTCCTAGATTTTTCATAGAGAATTGACTAGAAATCAATTAATTAGAATTACTACTAGTTATCATTGATTTTACCTAAATTATTTCTAAACTCAGAGTGATTGGGACACTATTACTTTTTCAATGCATATTGCAATTGCCACAGCTAGCAGTATTTAAAGACAGAGACAACCAAATTGTATTAGAGATTTATTCCTGAGTTAAGATTAAGCAAATAAAGGGCAAATTTGGAAATAATTTCATCAATAAAAAAACATTTGACATTTCTTAATGTTCGTTTCTTTTGTTCATTAGATCCCACAGCTGAGTGAAATCATATGGTGCTTGTCTTTCTCTGGATGGCATATTTCACAGACTGACAGCTGTCAAAAGGCAGGTGGGTTGCCGGGTTAGGTGAAAAAGCTGAAGGGATTAAGAAAAAAAAAAAAAAATAACTCAGACACAGACAACAGTATGGTGATTACCAGAGGAAAAGGGAGTGGGAGGTGGGGAGAGGTAGAAGGTAAAAAGGGGATATTTATAAATTTGTAAATTTGGTGATGGAAGGAGACTTGACTTGGGGTGGTGAGCACACAATACAAGATACAGATGAGGTACTGTAGATGTGGAATTGTATACCTGAAATCTATGTCATTAATTAACCGTTGTCACCCCAAAAAAGTCAGGGGGAAAAAAAGTTTAATATATTTGAGAAAAACTGATTTTTCAGATGATCGACATTCTCAAAAGCTACCAGTAGATGGTGGAATAGGAGTAATCAAAATGTAGGAAACATCCATGTGTATTGTCTCAGTAACTACTCTTTAATTTCTTTGTTCAGAATTATTTTTTAATAATATTAATTACTTCAATGTGAGTAAAAACATGTATACAGTGTATTTTCATTAGTTCTACACTGTTTTTAAAATTGCCACAACTGATTCAAACAAATAGCAAAAAAAAGATATACTTCATTTTTTCTCTTTTTTATTAAGATCCTTACTCAAACATTTCAGATAAAATTGACTTGATAGGTATGATTTTCTTTAATTTACAAAAACAATAATAATAGTAATTACCTTCTCTTTTTGCTCCAACGTGACTTAAAAAAAAAAAAAATCAGCTGCCTATACTTGCACATAGATTTCTGGTACTAAGAATTAATCTATTAGACACAACCTTATTATGTGACGTGACCAACGAGATGCAACTCTATTGTATAGCCTATTTATTTATGGTTCAAGACAGGGATCGCACACCAGAGGGCAACTGTAGCGTTAACTGTTGTCATCTTTATTTGACAATCTAAGAGAAAAGAGGTTAGTGCCCTGACTAAATAAAAATTGCATGTTGTAAAAATTCTGGTGGCACACCAGTGTGCTGTGGCACCCCGCTTGAAAATCACTGGACTAGGTCATCTCCAAACTCCAATAAAGCTGCCAAGCTCTGTGGCCTAAAGGCAAAGTAAGAGCAGTGAAAGACTAGTTGACTGGTGGTCCCACCAACCACTGACTTTACTTACAGAATATTCGTATCTATACTAATAAAAGAGTAATATGCTAATTAGACTGACAGACTTTCCGGGAGACCTCCAGAAAAAGCTATGGTGGCAGGGCCGAGGCAGAGGTGGTTAGGGGCGATCAGTCCAGGAGGGGAGGGTAGTTGGGGGTGATCAGGCTGGGAGGGGGGCGCAGTTGGGGGCTAGCAGGCCGGCGGGGGGAGGCAGTTGGGGGCTAGCAGGCTGGCAGGGAGGGCAGTTGGGGACGAGCAGGCTGGAAGGCAGAGTGGTTAGGGGCAACCAGGCAGGCAGGCAGGTGAGCAGTTAGGAGGCAGCAGTCCCAGATTGCAAGAGGGACCCAAATTGGAGAAGGTGCAGGCAGGGCTGAGGAACACCTTCGCCCCCGCATGCATGAATTTCATGCACTGGGCCACTAGTATCTCTATAATTGCCTAAGCATTTGTGTATATGATGTACTGGACAAAACAAATACTAAAGTAACTTGAAATCTCAAATATTAAATTATGTTCAGTATAATTTGTGTTACTTATATTTTGCTGTATTCTCATTATTTAAAACTTATTATTCATGTGTGGTATGGGGTCATTATGACATAATGTTAGATTAAACAAGATACTGTTTCCCTATCATCCTAGTTAATAAAGTATTGTGGAAAGTTAAAAAATAAAATGCCGCCTGCCCTGGCCAGAGTTGTTCAGTTAACCAAAAGTTTGCCGGTGCTATTCCAGTCGCAGCTCATGCCTGGGTTGTGGGCTTGATCCCAGGAAGGGGCTACGCAAGAGGCAGCAGATGGATATTTCCCTCTCACATTGTTGTTTCTCTCTCTCCCTCTCCCTTCCTATTCTCTAAAAATCGATAGAAATATTTTTTAGAGTGCCTAATATTTTAAAGATATGGCAATAAAAGCAATTTTAAAAAGCACAGAACCACTAGGAGACTTTGGTAGCAGGGAGGAACTACTTTTTTTCCTACAGAGACCTGAAAGTTGCATGCGCTAGCCAGCCTCTCTTTCAAAATGTAAGGATATGATCTATGTGCAGATCATCGGGCACTCTCTCATAAGACTTTCATTTTAATCCCAAAGTTGTGGGATTAAACCCTTTTCCAGAAGAGATTGGCCTGCTCAGGTGTACAGATCCATAGTTTATTTTTTACATAGACATTTCCAGGGAAAAGGGCAGAGTATTGGTGTAGTTTCGCCTGTATCAAAGTCCTAAACACATCTCTAATTCCTTCGCCTTAAGTTTCTGAACTGTCCTTTGTTTTCTGCCTAAATTCAATTCTCCATCTATCCCATAGATACGTGGTCGGCAAACTGTGGCTCGCGAGCCATATGCGGCTCTTTGGCCCCTTGAGTGTGGCTCTTCCACAAAATACCATGGCCTGGGCGAGTCTATTTTGAAGAAGTGGCATTAGAAGAAGTTTAAGTTTAAAGAATTTGGCTCTCAAAAGAAATTTCAATTGTTGTACTGTTGATATTTGGCTCTGTTGACTAATGAGTTTGCCGACCACTGCCATAGATTATAGAAGCTATAGTTAGCCTGTCTTAAAATCCCCCTTTTTTCTAAATGAATTGAATTGGCTTCTAATGTTTGAATATAAAAATTCTGACTTAGCACATTCTCCATATGTCCTCCTCCTAAAAACCCTACTGATGAGTTCCTGAAAATATTTAACAAAAAACAACCACAGCGAGAAACTCATTTATCCCTTTGATATCACTTCAACATTTTTTTTTATATGGAGACTAAAATAAAACAATCATCCCACTATCTTCAAAATGTGTTATTTCAAGCTTTGAAAACTGAAAACAATATACTGCAACATGTATAAACAATCATTAGGGGTCCTTTTTAATGAGTGAGCCACAAGCTAGGCAGATAAGAGATTTCTTAATGAAAATAGCAAACCCTGTTGTGTCTTCGGTTTTCAAGTTGTTAATTCTTGCTGTTACTGAGAAGGTCCCTGGAGATAGTCCTCTAAAACAAATATGTACTAAGTTTGGGGACATGACTAGTCAATGTGACAGAATTCTCTGTGATTAGATATTCCCTATTTGTGTTTTATTCCTGTGGTGATGTTAGAAGGACTAAGTTTCTGCTTTAGTGAATTCACTGAAGTTTACAAAATAAATGAAACTGAAAGCTAGTCCTTTAATTAGTGCATGAAGTGTGCATGTCCTACATTTTTGAAAGCATATATCAGATAATGATATGAATTTTATGAAATATTTAAATTAAATAAAGACAGAAAAAGCCCTGTTTATTATTAGTTAATCAGTATCTTTTATGGATGCTCTCGTTATTTCAGTCTTTCTCAGTATCAAATACCTTTTTATTTTATAATTTTATATTTTGATATTTAGAATGCTTTCATGGTATCTTATATAAAGAAAATAAAAATGAGATTTTGAAAATGTGTTTTCTTTAAATTTTAGTGAATATTTTGATGATGACACCTTACTGATGAAATCTCTTGTGAATTTTAGAATCTTGGTTCATTTTAACAAACCAACTAATTTGAACATATATTCAGCTATACATAGGAATCATTAAAACTTTAAAGCTAAAATGATTTAGATCAGTAAAAACAAAGTATTTTTATAAATTCATGAAGTGTATGATGCATCTACCTATGAAATAAATAAAAATAAAAGTTTAGAGACGTAAATGTTGGAGCCAAATTAATTTCTCTCTGAATGAGACCTCGGCCTAAAGCAGAAGCATGGTTTATCCTTAGTAATTATGTATTCACATTGTGAATATGTTAAGGGTTGTTCATTTCATAATTATAAACACAATATAGCTTTACTAGATTGTCAGAATGAATGAGATAAATTGAACAAACTATACTTCGTTATAATATTTTTTCCAAATTGACACTTAATGAATGAAGTACATTGACTATTAATTATATCTTGAATTTAGTGTAAAAAAAACATGATATTTTAATAAATGAAATTCCAAGTAAGTGTTTTTATAGGATTCTTCTTACTGGTATTCAACTGGTATGTTCAAGGAATAGTATAAATTTTCAGCCTTTCAATACAGTCATGTATTACTTAATGATCATGCAGAATATGTTCTGAGAAATGCGTCCTTAAGTGATTTCCTCATTGGTGAACATCATAGAATGTGCTAACTGCAAACCTGGATGTTATAACCTACTACACACCTAGCTAAAGCCTTTTGCTTCTAGGCTACAAACTTGGGTAGCATATTACTGTACTGAACACTATGGACAAGTGTAACACAATAGTAAGTATTTATGCACCTAAATATATCTAAACAGGAGAGGTACAGTAAAAATCCTATCTAATAAAGAGGGAATATGCTAATTGACCCTCATGATGTCGCAAAGATGGCGGCACCCACAGCCAATAAGGAGGGACTATGCTAATTGAATGCCCCACCCTCAAATATGGTGGCGCCCACAGTCAATAAGGAGGGAATATGCTAATTAACTTCCATGCCCTCAAAGATGGCGGCGCCCACAGCCACAAGATACTGTGACTGTCAGCCCAATCCCCTCAGCCCCGCTGGGGCAGCAGGTGCGAGGCAAGGCCGGACCCGCCCCTAGGCAGGTCCGGCCTTGCCGCACGCCTGCCTCTGGAGTCCCCCAGTCCCCTCAGCCCCCCAGCCGCCCAGGGCCGGCCCGAGGAGCAGGCAAGCCTCGGATGGCAGCTGTCCAGGGCCACCTGAGGCTCAGGTAACCAGGGTCAGCCAAGACTTGCGCTGCCAGCAGTGGCAGCAGCAGAGGTGTGATGGGGCGTTTCCTTTCCCTGATCGTTGGGTCGCCTACCGCCCCTGAGGGCTCCCGGACTGTGAGAGGGGGCAGGCCGGGTTGAGGGAACCCCTCCCCCCTGCTCCAGTGCACCAGGCCTCTAGTACAATATAAAAGATTTAAAAATGTTCCATCTGTACAGGGCACTTACCATGAATGGAGCATGCAATATTGGAAGCATCTCTGGGTGAGTCAGTGAGTAAGGGGTGAGTGAATATGAAAGTCTAGTACATTACTGTACATTACTGTAGACTCTATAAACACTGTACCCTTAGGCTACACTAAATTCATGAAAAATATTTGTCTTTCTTCAATAATAACCTTAGCTTCCTGTAACTTTTTGACTTTATAAGCTTTTAATATTTTTTAACTTTTTTATTTTTATGAAAACACAATTTAAATATTGAACAGATGTACAAAAATATTTCCTTCTTTATACCTTTCTTCTACAATATCTTTTCTATTATTAATTTTTACATTAATATTTTTTATTTTTTACATTTTTAGTTTTTAAACTTTTTTGCTAAAAATGAGAACACAAATACATGCATTAGCGTAGGCCTACACAGGGTCAAGATCATGAATATTATTGTCTTCCACCTCCGCCTCCTGTCTCACTGGAATGTCTTTAGGGGCAATAACATGCAGGGAGCAGTCATTTCCTATGACAACAGTGCTTTCTTCTGGGACACCTTCTGAAGGACCAGCCTGAGGCTCTTCTTGAGCTTTCATCATTTTCAGAAATAGGTCCCTGCTGGTTAGCTTGGTTTGTTTCTTTTCTTTTCTTTTTTTCATGGAATTGCTTGTAAGCAGATAATGCACCATGGACATTCTTCTCTATAAATGAAAACCTTTTTTTTGTTGGAGTTAACGTTTTCAAACTTTTTAAGGTCTTGTCGAGGTTTAAAAAAGCTTTTGTTAAACCTTCTTCACTGTAAATTTTCTTTGGATTTCTTCTTTTTTTTTTTCAATCCTCACTCGAGGATATTTTTTTCCATTGACTCTTAGAATGTGGAAGGGAGAGGGAGAGACAGAGAAAAAGACCAGTGTGAGAGAGACACATCAATTGGGTGGGCCAGGGAGGAGCCTGCAACCGAGGTCCGTGCTCTTGACTGGAATCGAACCCAGGACTCTTCAATCCTCAGGCCGAGGCTCTGTCCACTGAGCCAAAGGTACGAGGGCAAGATTTCTTCTTCTTTATCTTTTCTTGCATTTTCCCTTTCTTTTGCATTTTTCTACTATGCATTCCTACTCCAATTCCAACAATTCTTCAGTAGTCAGTGCCTCAGGAACCACTTCTAAAATTTCTCAGCATCATTCACACTCAGGTTAAAGTTGTTTGAAATCTCAGCCACAACCTTATTGATTTTTGCAATCTCCTCATCACTTGGCAAATTCTTCGAAGTAATAGAAAAATGTCTTGAGTGTCTTCCTTCAGATGTCACTCATACACTACTTTATTGCATTACTCCAAGCCCAAGAAAGGTTCTTGAAAGAGTCAATAATGTAATCTTTCCATAATTGCATTAATTTCTTCTCTCTGTCCTGTTGCAGGAATAGCCGGGACAAAGGTCTTTTTCACTTTGTAGGCCTTAAAAGCTGCTATAACTTCTTGTTCATTTTTCATCAAAGAAGTGGCATTTAGAGGAAGACACACCAGTTTTATATTGAGATGAAGGTCACCAAGAAAAGGAAAATGTTTGGAACCATTATCAACAGTAATAAAAATCTTGAATGGTACGTTATTCTCCAAACAGTATTTCTCCATTTTCCTGGTATCTTGGAAGATGAGCTGGTTTGTTTCTTTTTATTGCAGGAGCAATAAGAAGTTATCCATGACTTCTTATTGCTCCTGCAGTATACTGACAGCATGGGTTTATTGATAAGCAAGAAGGCCATGAGTTTTTGCTGTGCCAGTTTACAAAGGGATTCAATTTGTAGCCTGCAACATTGTCCCAAGCAAGACTATTATCCTGTTCTTAACAGCCTTGAAAACTGGCATTGACTTGGCCTATTTATGGATAAAGGACTTTTCAGGCATCTTGCCATAATAGGAAGGTTTCCTTCATATTGAATACTTGTTCTGGCAAGGACTTTTCATCCATAATCAGCTTATCTAGAGTTTTCAAAAATTCTTCAGGTTTCTTCACATCAGAACTTCACAGACTCACCACTAGCTTTCACATTATTTAATTAATAAAAATTCTTAAATAATTTAAACCACCTAGAACCAGCAGTCAATTCAACACTGTAGGCTGGTCCAGACATTTTAACATTGCAAAATACAACAAAAGATTAAATCAAGCACAAGAGAAAATGGGGCAATCAAGAGAGGTGATAGCCGAAACCGGTTTGGCTCAGTGGATAGAGCGTCGGCCTGTGGACTCAAGGGTCCCAGGTTTGATTCCGGTCAAGGGCATGTACATTGGTTGCGGGCACATCCCCAGTAGGGGGTGTGCAAGAGGCAGCTGATCGATGTTTCTCTCTCATCAATGTTTCTAACTCTCTATCCCTCTCTCTTCCTCTCTGTAAAAAATCAATAAAATATATTTAAAAAAAAAAGAGAGGTGATAAACAAGAGACATATGAGGCTGCTGTATGATAACAGCGGCATACTGTTTTATAGCAGACTTATTTTATAAGTACAAAGAATGTACTCAAAATAACAACAAAAGGTATAGTGAGTACGTAAACCAGTAACATAGCCCTTTATTATTATTATCTAGTGTTATATACTGTTCATAATTGCATGTGCTGTACTTTGGAACAACTGGCAGTGCAGTAGGTTTTTTCCACAAGCATCACCACACACACGTGACTGGTGCATTGCCCTTTGACATGAGGACACTACAGCATCATTGGGTGATAGGAATTTTTCACTTCATTATAATCTTATGGAACCAATGTCATATATGCAGTCTGTTGTTGACTGAAAAATTGCCATGTGGTACATGACTGTATACTTACTTTTTAACAAGGAAAAAAAATCCACATGATTACAATGTGCTACTAGATATCTTGATCAGTATGTCCCACAAAATGTCGTACACAACATAAAATATATTTATAGAATCATATATTCTCTATGGATTTAATTTTCCTATAATAATTTAAAAATAAAATTTCTCAATAAACTATGTATATAAGCATGCATCATAACACACGCATTAACCTAAAGTATCCACCTGTGAGTATTCTGGCTTTGTAATATTTAGGATAAGATAAAATTATTTCATTTAGTTTAATTAAGAAAAAATATCCAAATGACCTGTTCTTTTATAAAAGTATATATATATATACATATATATACACATATATATGTATATATATATATATATTTTTTTAATATCAGGTAATAAAAATGAACAGATAAATCTGCAAAGTGTTTTTAATATCTTTGTTTAAATTATTTGAGAAACAACACTGTGTGTTTCCTTATGAGTATATTCACAGGTTATTACTGAGTTAAATTTGGCTTTGGTGTTACTTATTTTTAATTTTATTTCTTCCCTCCATTTTCTCAAAATTTCTCCAGACAGATACAAGTGTTCTCATCTAATGTCATGATTGATTGATTTTCATTAACAGTGTCTTTTTTTCCCCTTGAAGTCTGAAATAGGTTTATTGAAAATGTGAAAATGTAGTCAGATATGAACTGGGGCAAATGTATTACAGAATATGACTAAAAGTTAATTTTTCCAAAATATTTCTCAATATTCTTTTTTTTGTTGTTGTTAATTCTCACCTGAGGATATCTTCCCACTGTTTTTCCGTTTTGTTTTGTTTTTGTTTTAGGGAGAATGGAAGAGAAAGGGAAAGACAGAGAGAAACATTGATGTGAGAAAAACGCATTGATTGGTTGCCTTCTGCATGAGCCAGGACCAGGGTCCTGGTCAGGGAGGAGCCTGCAATGGAGGTAAGTGCCCTTGACCCCCGACCTTTGGTCCGAAGGCCCACACTCTATCCACTAAGCCAAACCGGCTAGGCCTAGGGCATCAATATTCTTTTTTTAATAAGAGTTTAGATCCTAGCTTTAGAGCATATAATTTAATGTTATAGCTTTAATTAAAGCCCAAATAGAGTAATAAACCTGAGAGTAGTTTCAGATTATTAATTACACACAGGTTGCAGATGACCAATTATAAACATCACTTCTACTGGGACATATTCACAAACATTCTTTTACTTATATGTCAGTAGCATTATATTTATATTTAACTGAATAAAACTTTTTAGTAATGTAATTTTTCAGTGCATACATACAAATTTTGGAGTTGGTTAGAAGATTTATTTTATCACCTTCACCAGGTTGCTGAATTTCTTTATGTCAATGTTTTCTTAATGGTAAAGTGGAGAAATTAATGTAAATTGTTTACTTATATGTGTTGTTATGAGGTTATTCAATATCTTATATTATTTTAGAACATTGTATTCAATTGTTTATTTCAAATCTACATTGTTTAGTAGTGAGAAGTATTTAGTCATATGTAACCCTAATTTAAAACTATATTATTTCTGAGTATAACTGTATGGGTAGGATGTACAGAGGAGATGTATTTATTATCTAACAGTAAAATTTAGTTGAGAATAACTGTCTTCTATAGACATGACCTTAACTTACCTGACGTTTTATTAAGATCAAATTAGCATCCATCATTTAAATGTCTGTAATAATCTATTATCTGTCTTTGAAATTTAACATTTGTAAAACTGCTCCTATGAAAAGGCACTTTGAAAGTAGGTGAGCAATAAACACAATCCTGAAATGTCCATATATGCATAGTGGCAGGGTTTATTAATCACTGCAATGAAATTAACAGTGCATAGTTAACAGGAAATCATTTCATTCATCGGGTAGAAGAATATCACAGAGACCTTTCAATGTATTAATGTGGTCTAATATAAATCCAGTTTTAAACTTTAAAAATAATTATGAGTTCAATAAATATCACCCTAAGTAAAAAAATATGCTTGCAATATAGGTGGGGGGCTTTAGGCTTGATTTTGTTTTTCTGTTTTGTTTTTTTCCTAACAAATCTAAAAAATGCCTTTGGAGAACTTCAGAATGAATAGCTCAAAATCAACTATGCTTATCAGGACAAACAAGTGGAACTATGACACACACCGTAGAATGTATATAAAGATATTGGATTGTGTTTCAGAATGGTCATATATATTGTTTTTTCCTTTCATGTTTTTAAAACAAATTATCCAAAATAGAGGCTTGTTGCAGAAAAAAATCAAAAGTCTAAATTTTATTTAAACAGGATATCACAACAGCTTTAATTTTCAGGGGCTAAGAGCAGAGAAATGATTGTTACTATTTCTTTTATGTCATTACTCCATAGTCACTGATTAGGAAAGCAATTTTCAAAATAACTTTATATCTTCTAGCATATATCAAAGTGCATTTCAAACCTTTAAAACTTCCCATGTTTATATTTGTAAGTTTATTGAACCTCCAAAAAGGTCTTTAATGCACCACCATTTAGTTTTATAATTTATGCTAGTTATCTCAAAAATAGAGTCCTATGCTTTGTGTTTTGGTTTATTCCATGCAAATTGTGAAGAATTTGGGTTTGAATAAACTTTTTTTATGATGTTTATTTCTCCCCAAGACATTACAATAAAATCCTCCTAGTAGAAGATTTGTTTCTTAAAGTAGTTTTATACATTCCCTTTCAACCTTCCCTCCAGCAATATTTCTCTAAATTTCCCAAGGGATGGCATAAAATTATCATATAAAAATAGACAATAAACAAAGTAAATTTGCTTTCAGGAGGTGTCAATAGCAATGGACAGTTTTAACTTCACAAGCATCATTTACTCATGTACTTCTAATATATTTATTGCTACAATGGAAAGTCTACATTTATATTTTCTATAAAAATACCTCAGATCATTTCCATATTTTGTTTTTTTTTTTTTTTATTTGAAAATGATCTTAGATTAATAGAGACATTATAAAGATAGTACAGAGTAGCCTCATAAACCCTTAACCTAGTTTATCCTAATGTTAGTCTTTTACATAATCAGGTTACATTTGTAGAAACTAAATATTGAATGTTGTTATAATATTATTAACTAAACTACCAACTTATTCATATGTCACATTTTTTTCACTCATGATATTTTTAATTTAATTTAATTTTTGTTGTTGTTCAATCATCCAATCCAAGATATCAAATTGCATTTAGTCATTGTCTCCTTCAGTCTCCTGCAATGTCTGTCAGTCTTTCCTTACATTTAAAACCTCTAGAAAATAGAAGACTGTTGTTCACATATTTTGTAGACTACCTATCAGGTCAGCTTTGCATTATGTTTTTCTTGGTTAGGCTAAGGTTATGGATTTGGGGAAGAATAGCACAGAGATGAAGTGCTTTCTCTTCAGACCAGGAAAGATTTACCTGACAGCAATATGACTGGTGATTTTGATCAGCTGGTTAAGGATATCATTGTCAGGTTTCTACACAGTAAAGTTATCCCTTTCTGCTTTCATACTCTATTCATTATAATTGACTTACTAAGACCAAGACCCACCCAAGGGTAGAGAAATTAAGCTCCACCTCTTAGAGGACAAAGTAACAGTAGTTTAGTGGACACTTATTAAAGCCAACACATTGTATAGAAAGCATTATGCTGAGG
Source organism: Eptesicus fuscus (assembly GCF_027574615.1). Taxonomy (NCBI): domain Eukaryota; kingdom Metazoa; phylum Chordata; class Mammalia; order Chiroptera; family Vespertilionidae; genus Eptesicus; species Eptesicus fuscus. The sequence continues at coordinate 92,781,574 of NC_072476.1, forward strand.
GAAATAAGCCAGTCAGAGAAAAACAAGTATCACATGATCTCGCTCATATATGGAATCTAATGAACAAAATAAACTGATGAACAAAATAGATCCAGAGACAGAGAAGCATTGAACAGACTGTTGAATCTCAGAGGTAAGGCAGGGATGGGTGGGTGGGAGGAAAGAGATCAACCAAAGAACTTGTATTCATATTTGCATAACCCATGGAGACATACAATAGTGTTGTGAAGGCCTGGAGTGGGTGGGGGGCGGGGAGAGGCGGGCAGGGGCGGCCTAGAAGGGGTCAATGGAGAAAAAAGGGGACATATGTAATACTTTCAACAATAATTAAAAAAAAATAAATAAATAAAACCAATGCAGTAATTAATATTTGGGAGATGTAATCTGAGGCTCTGCAGCTATCTTCTTCCTATTCAAATGTTATCATTGCTTCTAGTATTCAGCAGTGGTTATTGTCTACAGAAATTATTACTATGGAGTCATAAAAGTTATTTATAGTATCCCTTATTCTGATATTTCCATTTTTGAAGTTCTTCTATAGGAAAGGTTTATTTCTTTTTCATAATTTTAAAAGAAATTGTTCATTTTTCTATCAGTATTGATTTATAAATATGTATTATATTATTTCAGTTAGAACCTAATGGTATAATTATGTATTCTGTTTAAGTCTTTTCAGCTTTGGCCTTGGGAATCAGGGTGGCTCCTATGTTTGTGGACATATTTCAATCACTTCCTTTCACTACCAGATGCTCTTGATTTATTTTGAATTTTTTTTAGCTCCACCCTAGATTTAGCCATTTCTCAAAGACTCCTGATTCTTTTGTTGGAGAGTAATAATAATTGAAGGAAAGAAGATCTGGGAGTTGAGTGTGCTCTTTGCAACTGCGTGAGTGCTGGTTCTAGCACCTCTCAACAGAATGAGGTTAAAAATGCATGTATGAATACTGGCATATGAACGCACACAATGTTAAAATAAACAAGAATTCCTAATAACATCTCCCACTAGAATCCATTGTAGTCTTTCCTTATTGCTTATTTGTAACCTCTTTTTCTGAAATTAAGAAGCATCATTGCCATTATCTTCAATTAATTTATTTAACACTAGTATACTAGTACCTGTAGGTTCAAAACTGCTAATCCAGACCCCTATGAAAAGTACTAATTATTAACTAAGTCACAGTGTTTGTTTCTCTCCTTGCTTCGTTGCTTCCTTTTTTTTTTTTTTCTATTTTCTTTATTTTTTAAAAAATATTTTTTATTGATTTCAGAGAGGAAGGGAAAGGGAGAGAGAGATGGAAACATCAATGATGAGAGAGAATCATTGATGTTTCCACTGCCTCCTGCACGCCCCACACTGGGGATGGAGCCCACAACCTGGGCATCTGCCCTGACCAAGAATCGAACTGTGACCTCCTGGTTCATAGGTCAATGCTCAATCACTGAGCCACACCTTCAGGGCTCTCTTTTCTTTCTCTTTCCTTACAGAGTTGGGACAGAGTGGGTGTTCTCTGATGTCCATAGCCTGAGACTCAGGGATAGCCTTAACTAGTACCCATCTTCAATCTGATGTAATGCTGGGTCTAGTACATGTTCTTTCCCTGTCACAGAAGTAGAATTTTCCCCCCTGATCTCAACCTTCAGCTGCAATAACTTCAGGTGGTATTTGGACCACCTTTCACCTGAAGATCAAGCCCCTAGGGAGATGTGCCTGGGTGAGCTTGGATGGTGACATCTATCATTCTCCCCTAGTTGCAGTAATTTTCACCAGTGTGCAAGAGCTACAGGCTTTAATGATGTACCCCTGAAAATCCAGCTGGGTGAAGCTTGGGCAAAGTTTTAATGGTGGTAGATGCTCCCCATTCTCAACCAGATTCTTGAGAGAGGATTTGTACGGGTTAGTTCTTCTCCCTGTGAGTTGTTAAGGAAAACATTACATTGAAAACTTATTAGAAACAGCGAAGTAGATTTTATTCAAAACTATTGTGATAGGACAGAGATTAAATTTAACCTTACTGAAATGAAAGGCTGATTTTTAAACATTGGCATAAGCTAGTGGAAAAATACTGGAGGATATTAGGGGGAAGGCCAGTTAGATAATTAGGCCATCTGTGCTATCCAATCATTGCTTATCAAAGTTGGTTACCTACCCTATACGGAGAATAAGAGACAGGGTCCTCTTTTATTGATGATTACATTTCAAAGGGTTGTTTCATAGATCCTAGAGAAAGACCTGGATTGTAGAAGATTTATATCTCAAAGGAGCAGAAAAAGAATTTACAATTGCAAGTTTTCTAAAGGAAATATTTAAGGAAAAAGAAGTAGGGTCCTGTAGTCAGGAAAAAAAAAAAAAAAAAAACTGTTGAAAGTCCTGGTTACAGAGCAGGACAAAGCTTGTAAGAGGGAGCATGCACATGTCTATGTTTGCCATATACTAGGTGTACTGGTTAATAATGTGGATTTTTTTCAATAGATGGAGTTACACCTATGTTGATATATATGCGATTTGAAGTGTATGCTATTTTGTTGTATTGACAACAAGCTTCAAAACTTCATATGTCAAATTTTCTGAAGGTGTTAACATCATAGGTATTTTTGTGCTTAAAAATGTAGAATTTCACGCCAAAAAAGAGCATTTGCGGGAAGTTTTAATTTATTACTTTATTTTGAGGAAAAGTGCTGCTGAAAGTTTGTGAAAAGCCACGGCCAGCGTGGCTTTCTGGTTCAGAGGCTTGGAGAAAGAGCTGACGTGCAAATTGACACACAAGACAAGAAAAATTAATTTTGAAATTATGGGGGGAGGCCAGGGAAAAGCTTAACTGTAGTCGTCAAGTTCCACTGAGTCTCCTTTCCCAGCTGCTTTTATTTACTAGAAAACACAATTGCCTTTTAGGAATGCAAACAGACATATCAATGGTAATGTTTAGTAATCAGTAAGATTATCAGGTTTGGGGGAGTTTGCTTTAGGCCACTGAGTCAGCAATAGGTACTAAAATGCAAATTCACCCTGGGAATATCAAAGGAGTCCAAACTCAGCCTTCTGGTGGACTTCTCGCATTTATATTAATTACTGTTGATCTTGGTTTCCAGCAAAAGTTATTGTATACTTCAGGAAGCTTATGGGAATGCTGGTTTAAACGCTTTAAAAGTAATGATTTCAATGTGAAAGACAAAGAACGTCCAGGTCAATTTGAACCACGCTTTGGTCGTGAAACGACTGGAATGTTCCAGAAGACACAGCAAAGTAATTTGGCTTCATGATGACGCACCATCACACACTTCAAAACCAGTTATAGATGTTAAAAGATCTTGCCTGGCAAGTATTAACCCACCCGCTGCAGTCACCAGACCTTGCTCCTTCAGATTAGCACTTGTTCTGATCGATGGCACATACACTTTCTGAGCAGCACTTCAAAACATACCAAGAAGTGGAAAATTGGGTCTCTGAATGGTCTGCCTCAAAACAAGAAAAGTTCTATTGGGACGGTATCCGCAAATTACCTGAAAGATGGGGGAAATGTGTAGCTAGCGATGGACATTACTTTGAATAAAGCACTTTTGATTTTTCTCTTGAAATTATCGTCTTTTCTTTTATTACAAAATCTGCCATTATTAACCGGTACACCTAGTAAACTTAGAGGTGCTTCTCATGCTAGATTTGGGTTGGTTGTTCTCAGATTGGTTCAAGAAGTTTTAAATCTGCAGCTGTCCAGCTTATTTTCCCAGTTGTAAGTGCAGGAGAGATGCTCTTTCCCACTCTTTACAGCTCTGAGCTGAAACCAGAAGTATAATAGCTTATTCTTTTAATTACAACATTTGAATATACAAAGTTAAAACTGTTACCTCTTTTTCATACAGGAAGTTTATGTAGCATGAGTGCTTAGATGTATTTGTTAGATTTATTTACACACCAGAACATCAGTTGTAATGAACTTTATATAAGGAGAGAAAAAAAAGAGTGCACACCCCTCATCATATAAATAGAAATGTACATACTATGGCAAAGACGGCTTAAGTGCTTTCTTAAGCATCATATGTCTAATTTATGATGATAGCTTCTTACTCCAAGTATCAGATTTTTCCCCCTCTACATCCACTTATAGTAATAATTCCATTTCTTTCAAACTATATCTCTATATTCTATTATATTGAAGCTTGCATTTATTCAATAAAGAGATGGAATAGAACACTGAGTTAAAAAGTAAACATAGGTAACTATGTAGGTGCAATAAAAATGCCATTTACTATGAAAAACATTTTTTAGTCTTTTTAACCTTAAGACATTTTTCCTTTTTTGCATCTGGTTCAAAGTCAAATTGTTCCTGACTTTCTTTTAAGTTTTCTTTTCAAATTATGCCCATTAATTAATTACATGCTTCAATTATTCTTTAATTATTTAAATGCTAAAGGCATTTTCTTTCTTTTTTCTTTTTTGAGTAGTGTTTCTATATCTTTTTAAAATTAAATTTACTGGGGTTACATTAGTTAATAAGGTCATATGGGTTTCAGGGTGTACATTATCATGATACATGATCTGTATAAAGGCATTTTTTCAAAAATTTGCCTTTGACATTTTTCCATTACATATACATATTTGCACATTTATTTATAAGTAAAAGCAGTAAATTTTCTATCTACCTTTATTAGCTACCAAGAAGATGCAAAATATAAAATAAAATTCATGAAAGATGTAAGAAAGCCCTGCTTTAGTTGGCTTATCTTATTTAGTCCTGAAGGAAGACCTATTTGCATATGACTCAAGCTAAAGAAGCATTGTGATTCATTGATGAATTGATATCTGGTTTTCAGTATAGCACAAGCTGAATATTTTCTTAAAACCTCCAGCTATCGCTCTACTGGTGTTGCTCAGTGGATAGGGAGAGCATAGGCCCACCAAAAGGTCTCAGATTCTATTCCTGGTCAAGGGCGCATACCTGTGTTGCTGGTTTGCTCCCCATTCCCAGTAGGGGTAGGTGCGGGAGGCAACCGATTGATGTGTCTCTCTCACATCCATGTTTCTATCTCTCTCTCTTTTCTCTTCCTCTCTCTGTCTCTTCCACTCTCTCTAAAAAAAATAAAAATAAATTGATGGAAAAAATTTTTTCATGTGAGGATTAACAAAACAAATGAAACCTCTAGCTATCTACAATATATGTTAATATGTTTAAAATGGCTTTCTGCAATGAATATAAAGTTTGACCTTGTGCACTTTTAGATAGTGTAAAAGAAAAGAAACAACTAGTGCCATTGTTACAAGAAGTGCATGGATGAGAAGTGTTTTATTATTTTGCTTTCCTCCCACTCAATAAGTTTCCAAAATTTATGCAAAGTTGTAAGAATTGTTTTCCAAACATTATAGAATTAATGAACCCAGCATTTACCAACTATTCTTGTCATTGAAAAAATTTAAAGGACCAGTAAAGAGTTATTTTAAAAATAACGATATTTTAAAAATGTCATACAATTGTTAAAAGAATACATAAAATGCTACAGATAATAAATGATAGTGTATGTACTTTGGAATAAAAGAGAAATATTCTAGTCTCATAACCTAAAATAATTGTGAAACTGTCTGAGATATATTATTTTTAATCTGCAAAAAAATTAGTATATGTTTGACATATCAGTTTATTGTGAGACTTAAATGACATGAGGTCTTGGTAATATATGAAGTGTCAATCAAATTATTAAGGGGCTTTTAACATTTTGTTATTTAATATCATAACCACCACCTGATAAAAATATTATGCCTATTGCATTAGGTACTTTTTATATCATTGAGAGTATTCCTAATGTTGAACAAAAGGAGTATGATCATATTATTATGGCTCTGTCCCATTATAGGAAAAAAGTCATTTAAAAATTTATAATCTTAATTATTTCATTATGATTATGTCTATTATCTGATAAGAAAGTAAAAGTATCTGACAGGAAACTTAATCTAGTCTAGTATGTCTAGAAGACTTTTTCATTTCCAACTTGATGAGTAATATATAAATTGGAGTTAGGCAATAGCAAGAAAATTTATAGTAGTGATAAAGTATGTGAATTTTCAGAGGGAGCTATGGGCTGGTTTTTGTTTCTGAGAACAGAAATTTGATCGGTCGGCCTGAATTTTGGTAAGCAATGGGAAGAAAAGCTCAAAATGAGTTTGAAGAGTTCATGTTAAGCTACTATAGGGTTAAAGAACTCCATTATAAAGGCAACAAGAAGCCATAGAAGAATCTTCAGTAGGAAAATGGCATGATCCGAATTGACTGTAATGCTAATTTGTACTAAATTCTGGAACAAGAGTGTGTATGGAGTGAGGAGCAGCAGTAATGTTTCTGAACACTCAGCCACCTTTGCCCAAAGATATCAAAGTGGAAAACTGCATCTAGTGACATGTTTCTATGTAGTGGTCACCTCTGACAAGAAAAAAAGGCGACTTTATGCTTTATTTATACCCACTGAAACCACATCAGTAGGAAAATGTCCAGGTATGTTCAGTGCCTGAAGTAATTTAAATTATGTGGACTGTGTTGCTGATATGTCATCTACAAAGCAAACCTCCCCCTCCATGATCTTGTGACCTATTTTATGCAATAAGACCCCTCAAGGGGCATAGATAGGTGTTCTTTCCTCCTTTTCTTTTTGAAAATAGTATTTTTCTCCATAAAAATCCTGAATCATTTCTTACACTTAAAGTTTTTACTCACTATAATATTCAATACATTTTATTTTCCCAACACATAGGCCACATGGAATATATCTTATTTTTTTACAGCATATATGCCATACAAAACTATTTTTAAGTATGGCTGACAATAGGGAGACACTCTTACTGGGTTTATTTTCCATATGTATTACAATCTAAACTTTTCCTTTTTAACACAATGCATTCCTCTCCTGACTATAATTATGCATTATTTTGTCCATAGAGAGGCTATAAATGACTCAGAAAATGAGGGGAAAAAAGCTTCTAGAATACTGAGCTAATAATGGTCTGTTGGTTTCTTTGAAAATTTCTTTATGAGACATCTTTGGATGTTGAGAAATATATGATAATTGGGCTAGCATCTGAAAAAGTACACATTTTCCTGACATATTAAAGAATACTTATTTTCTAGGCATAAAAAGAGAATGTGTGAAGACAATGATTTAAAAGGAAATAAAGTTAATGAATGTTAATTATCCAAGCCTGTGAAGAAGCAATAATAGCAAGACTTAATAGTAAGCATAGGAAGACTGATTAATATGACAGAATTACAATTAATTGTACTAAAGGACAGAAAACTCTCAGACTGTTTCTTTTTTTTTTTTTCTTTATCAACTCATCACAAATACGTATGAATTAGCGCTTTCTATTTATTGGCCTTCCTTTGTCCTGAACATTAATTACTTCGGAAAACTTTCCAGGCATTTGGATTTTTATCAATCTTGTAAGAACAATACAAATATAAAAATAATTTTTGATCCTTGAAATATTAATGGCATTCAATACACAGATCCTATTTAAGACTATTTAAACCTGCTCAGTTTTATGAGTGCTGGGTGAAGTTGTTTCTCCATTGTATTCTTTCAAAAAACAAAAATCTACTCAAAGAAAAAAGAAAAATGTGATTGCAAAGCAACCTAACTATCATGACAATGAAATGTGTAATCCCCAACAGCATTCAATAAGGAGGGAATTCCAAATTCAGTGAAGAGGGGACAAGTAAGGTGAGAAAACCAGAGTCTGTAACAAATTTCAGATTAATTTGGTACAATGCATTTCTGAAATATGAGCTCAATCAAGGAAAAGAAACATTTATTTCTTAGGAAAACACAAATAGACTGTGCTGACAGAAGGAGCTACATGGAGTCTTGACTGTCACTACAGAATAGCAAAAGAATAACAGCTGAGAGAGAAAGCATGTAAATACACTAGGGTTTCAAGGTACATTAAGTCATTTAACTGGTTTATTTGCTTACATAATTGTGATTATTAGCATACAAAGATTTATTTCTATCTTATTACTTTGTGTTAATTGTAGCATATTTTTTCACTTTTTTGTTCTACTTTTCTGCCTTCTGTTTATCTAGTTTTCTATGTTTTTGTGTCTAAGTTTTATTCTTTAAATGCTATCCTAATAAATTGGGCACACTTTCAATCTATTATTTATCTATTCAACAAGCAATATTAAGAAATAAAATATTTAACTTAAATTTTATTCATCTTTATTTTCCATGTTATTATCACCTAAACTTGTTTATTTCTTATTTTATTATTGCTTCCGATATGTAATTGTGTTATTCAGTTATTTGTTTACAGATTATCCATTTGTTTAACACATTTCTCCATATTTTTAAAATTTTTATTTCTTCTTTGAATTTCTTTCTCTCTTAAATCTATCCTTGCTAATCTGGTAAGTAACTGTCAGTAGCAAATTTTCTGTTTTGTTTTTTTTTTCCTTTCTTCATCTTTTTTTTTAAATATATTTTATTGATTTTTACAGAGAGGAAGGGAGGGAGAGGGATAGAGAGTTAGAAAATTCGATGAGAGAGAAACATTGAACAGCTACCTCCTGCATACCTCCAACTGGGAATGTGCCGGTAACCATGATACATGCCCTTGACTGGAATCAAACCCGGGACCTTTCAGCCCTCAGGCTGATGCTCTATCCACTGAGCCAAATTGGTTAGGGCTTTTTCTTCTTACTATTGAAGATAGTTGAGCAAGATACAAAACTGCAATATACTAGTAACTCTTATTCCATCTCATTTTTTTAAAAGATACCATTCTAAACAAACAAACAAACAAAAAACAGCACAGCAAAATAAAAACCATTCTACTGGTTTTGTCTTTTTATTGTTATTAAAAAAACACCTTTTATATATTATTTTTATTATTTTCAGAGAGGAAGGGAGAGGGAGAGAGAGATAGAAACATCAATGATAAGAGAGAATTATCAATCTACTTCCTCCTACATGTCCCCTATTGGGGATCAAGCAGTGTTATAGTAATAGTAATAAGGATAATATAGAATAAGTATCAAAGTGTGGAATTACAGTGTGATATTAAAAAGTATGGAAAGGAATGTAAACAAATTGATAAACACCCTTGAGTGGCCTGTATGTAGAAAATAGATAAAGTGATCTGTTCCCCATATGTAAAACCAGATATGCAAGGCTCCTGGGACCCGCTGATAAGACACACTGAAGACGCCCATCTAGGCACATAAAAAGAGGAAGCTCTGGAGGAAGATCAGAGAGGCCTGCTCTTGCTCTGCTCCTCCACAGACGGTCACTCTCCACCCCACTTCCTGCATCTGCCCGAGCTCTGCCGTGGACTGTGAGTCGGAACAGTGAGCCGGAAACCGAGGCCTCAAACAAGACGCCAAGCCGCAGCTGCAATGTCCAACGTCCAGTGTGTGTGTCTGTCGGCACAGATCCCCGGGTGGCCTGCCGAGGTCTGGAAACCACCAGGACTCTGGTAAATAAACCGTGTGTGATTCGTGCATTGCATGTCTGTCTCCTGTGTAATTTATGCTCGGTTAATATTAAGTAAGTACCTTGGGTCGTACGTGTCAGTGTCTGTTTAGAGACTGGCTGAGGCACCCTTGGTCACCTGTGCTTACGTCCCTGAAGGAGAAATTGGGACAAGCAGCACCCGGGCATAGGCCCTGACCAGGAATCTAACAGTAACCTCTTGGTTCTTGGGTCCACACTGGACCACTGAGCATACCCAATTTTTCATTTTAATAATGTCTTCTTTGTAGGTAACCTTTTTTCTCTCTTTTTGGTTACTTTTAAAATCTTAAAACCTCTTTGCCTTTAACATTTTATTTTATTACATGTCTTCTTTTAAAAATTAAGTAAATACAGGACATTTTCAGATGATATCCATAGAAAAGTGACAGGTACTTGAAATTTTTCAGTTCTGCAATACTATTTTTTTTCCAATTACAGAAAACTCAGGGGAGAAAGTGTTTGTTATAGAATATGACTATCTCGGCAAATTTGCTTTTCTTAGATCAAATTTAACAAAAAAATTATTCATTGATATATTTCTATAAATCTACAAAACACATATGAAAATATGGGAAAACATGTAAGCTGTGTCTACCTTAACATCAGGGATTTCAGAGAATGTAATCTTGTTCTTGAAATTTTCTTGGCATAATAGATACTAAAGTCATTTGGTTCTTTTCAACAATATTACTGCATTTCTACTCATAGCTCAGCACATTAGCTTGTCAGGAAAAATCATCACCTAGCAGATCCAAATATGTTTATAACATTTTTATGGGCTCCCTCTAATGGATGCATGCCATCAAGAAAAACCATTCTGATATCATTTTTATGCAGCACAATAATGTTTCATAGTCTATATGAGATTTCCCATTTACAAGGGTTAGAGAAATTTACATATAAAGTGGGGTAGCCCAAAAGTGCCACATCATTAAGTTAAAGCATAGCACAATATACCCATTAGTTTAAGATTCTGTTGCATTTCTTTAGTTAAGCAATTTCTGCATGCCATCATATTTCCACAGATAAGCACACAAAAAACAAGAAGCCATTTAACTGCTTATTTGAGATACACTGGTTTGTTTTTAAGATATTGCTTTGTTTTTACTAATGTTCCCAGAGCTTTCATTGGCTATACCTAAAAGCTTCTCTGCTCTCAATGCTTCCATGTTCATAATAGGAATAGCACCTTCTTAGAACATACGGCAGTCTGTGAAAGATATCCTTGAATGTTCCCTAGAGACTGCTGTGATCTTTTATTTTATCCAGAATGTAATGATATTCACATCAGAATTGACCTAGGGATGACATTGGGCTCAGTCTTCTTACTGATTCAGCACAATAATAAACCTAGATAACAGGGAATCCACTTGTTCCTTCCTCATTATTCACAAAATATTCCCATCTCGAAATAACCAGTTAGAATAATTGACTCCAGCATGTTTTTCATGCCACAGTTCCTTTAAGAGATCATGGGGAGCCTAAAAGACATGCCCATGGTGTTTGTATTAAAGAATATGGAACCCGAGATTCTCAGTCTGGTCTCTGGAGTGTCACATTCCCTGCTCCTGAGATCAATCTGGCCACTTGTAGTCCTAGGATCTCTCTAAATAGACAAGGCACTGAAGAAAATGTCATTCAGTGTGAATGTGTCCCTCAGTTTTCTTGGTTCACTTAAACTATTACTTTCCTAAGTATAATCAGATGTGTTTTCAACTGTTGTATTCCTTTGTCTAGTGGTTTTGTACAATGTTTCCCGACCTAGAAGGGGTCATGTCTTATTTCTTTCCCCTTGGTGTCACTCCCTATTTACCCTCCCCCTTCTCTCCCTGCTGCCTTTTTTACTCTTCCTCTTCTTTCAATCCCACTCCCATGGAGATTGTTTCTTAGAAAATATAGTGTAAAGCATCATGGTTGTTCCATATTTTATTTACATATAATGTTTATATCAATTAGATCCTTAATATGAGTCTTCTATTTAAGGTTAGATAGTGAGGGTTGGCTGAGAACTACATACATACTCACGATTCCTGAGTGATTTGCTTACTCTACTTACTAATTGTATTAATTTATAATACAATTGTTCACGTGGAACAGAAAGGCTGATTGAGAGTGGCTTATTGAGGCTGATTGAGAGTGGCTTAAACATTTTTTTCAATACAAAGGTCAATGATGAATAATTTCTGCTCCAACACCGTTCAGCATGTGGCTTTTCACCACATGATTGTATTTGGACACTGCAGGTCTGGACACTGAATCCATTTTTGAGGCAGGGAGAATAACTGAGGGGGTAAAGTGCAAAGTGACACCTGTAGCAGAAAAGCTTACATAGTTTTGAGAAATCTCTAACAGAATTTGGCTTATTGCTTTGTTGTGAAGGACTATGTCAAAAGGTCATGTGGCTGCACAAGATGAGATGAGACATTGAAACATAGCTCTCTGGAATACAGTCAGTGACTATTGTTGAAAATGAATGGATAGGCAACTTGCACTAATGCCACTGAACCGGCTTCTTTGTACAGCATATGTATCATAGTGGAACATAATTTAATACATGAAATTAGAAGTTCAATATGTCATTTAAAAAGTAAGCTAGTCACAACATAAGGCAAGATTATTATATTAGGTACATTGAAATAATGGGGTGGAAAGAATGTATAGTGCAGAAAGAAGGGGTAGAAAACCTGTGAGAAGCAGAAAGGATTCATAAAAAAAGAGGGACTTCTGTAGACAGTGCCTGGGAAGGCACATAGGCATTCCTTAATTATTGTCAGCTGAACCCAGTGGCGTAGGCAAAGCCACACCCTGGGAACACGCCTTGCCAAAAGGGCAAGGGCATTCTCAGCTTGACCTTCATTTCAGCCCGTGGTGTGGGGAAGTGGTTTTGATATCTAAATCCAACCTAGCACCAGGAATGCTCAGGGCCTACTCAAGAATGCAAATAATCTCCTTTTGTCTTGACCTTTTGGTGAAACTTCCTGGTATTTGGGATATAAAATAAACTCGCTGGATTGGCTCTGGGTCACTGTCCCTGTCTCTCCATCTGAAGAGGATGGTGGTCCCACCCGGTCCCAGCTCTTTTCCTTCTATCTCTGTGTCTTGTCTCTTTCTTTTATTTCTCAATCCCCAGCCACCCCTACTCAGGAACTGGTCCCGCTCTCTAGCCACGTTGGAAGCAGAAAGAGAGAAATACCTATAGACATCTGTAATACTTTCAACAATAAGATAAATTTTAAAAAGAAAAAAGAAAATAAATATATATAAATGAAAATATTTTTAAAAAACAATAGATAAAAGTTTTTTTTAAAAAAAATCATGATACATTTTTACCCCCAAATTCCTGAGGTGAAATAAAACCCAATAAGAAACTTATAAAAAGAAAAATCACAGTTAATAACATCATAATAAAGCTGCTGAAATCCAAAGAAATTAAGGAAAATACAATGTATAGAAACACTTATTTTTTTAAAATATATTTTTATTGATTTCAGAGAGAGGAAGGGAGAGGCAGAGAGGAATAGAAACATCAAAGATGAGAGAGAATCATTGTTTGGTTGCCTCCTGCATGTCCCCCACCGGGGATCGAGACTGCAACCTGGGCATGTGACCTTGACTGGAATCGAACCTGGGACCCTTCAGTCCGCGGGCCGATGCTCTATCCACTGAGCCAAACCAGCTAAGGCAATGCTTATTTTTTATTAAGACACAGAAAATGTAAGATTTGAAAGATATAATAGATATTATGCAAATACTAGTCAAAATAAATATTTGAATATGTATAAATATTTGACAGAGTAGGCTCTAGGTTAATAAAATACTAGTGTTGGAGAAGGCTGAAGTGTTCTTATATTTTATAATGTAAAATATCTACAACAATGTCAAATATATGATAGGTTTTTAATACCTAGTGGGGCAAAAGTAGGCTTACCTCTGTTTGTATAGAAGATAATATAATAACTAATAAATAAAACGACAATAAGTTCTGTTTTGCATACTCACAACTGTAAAACTATTTTGCCCCATCCTGTATTTGCTATATCTATGTCAAAATATATTATATAAACTGAAGTAAAAATCATCCATCTTTGTGGGTCTATTCTATTTATTTCATTCAAAAAGTAACTAACAACATATTTATAATGAAAATTCTCACTTCGACTTTTAAATGTAGCCTAAAATAATCCACTGTACCAAGAACAGAAATATTCTTACATAGATAGTGAAATAGTATTTATAATTGACCTTAAATCAAAGTCATATAAACAATATTAATAACTGGTAATATTGGTTGAAGTAAACAAATTCTGTAGTTTTAAGATAGCCACACATTGGAGAACTATAAAGCAATAAAGGAAAATGTGCCATGTAGAGCTACATATGCCTATGTTAAAAAGTGGCAATGTATGTTAGATAAAAAGGCAAATTTGCAGAGAAATATTCAGAGTATGATCGTGCTTATCTAAAACACATTTGCAACTTGTATGTATGGTCTGTACCTATGTATAGTTTGTACATGCATATGGAAGGATACATAAAATATGTTGCAGTTAGCTCTGAGTAGTTGGAATGGGAAACAGCTTGGGATTGGTGAAGAGCAAATCATTATTTTTCTTCTTATTCCCTATGAACCTTTGCGTAATTTTGGCTTGTTTTGTATTTTTGTGTGTATGTGTGTGTGTTTCAAAGAACAGTCTATTCTACTTTCATAGAAAATTAGAAACTTGTTCAATTTTAAAATATCACCAAAACACACACACACACACGTATGTGGTAAAAAGGTGTTCCCCAACATTTGGATTACCAGGATTAGTATAATTTCTGTAATGAATTGGCATACCCGTTTGGATAGAATGGCATGCAAAGCATATGCCACTGTTTCCTACTGCATTATGAAATTAAAACTGTACTTTGCCAAAAAATGCCAGATGGCCACGACGTACCAATTGCCCATATTGACTCTGGTGCCACATTTCAAGGTTGGAATAAGGCAGAAATATGGTGCAAAGTATCATAAATGCCAGGAAAGATTGTTAGAAGACATTGGTCAATATGAATTTCCAGGCATTTCCACCATCTATACTATATTACACTGGATATTAAAAAAATAAAATTAAATAATAAAGCAGTTTTATGCTTTAGAAGAAATAAGCATGATTTAACATCTATTCTATAGCTTTCATGAATTGTTCCTTAGATGAAATTCACATTTTTATAACCCTTTTCTGGATGCTGAGATCTGCACCAGTCTTCTTTAGGAAACTATTTATTTGTTCTACTTGGTTTTCGGGTTTCCACCGTAGACAAACCATCCAACTTAATTTTTTTTTTAAGTTGATTAGATAGAGAACATGAAATGTCATTGAGTAGCCTCTACTTATACCACTTGTACACATATGTTTAGCCTATATACTGACAGGATCCAGTCAAAATGACAAGTGACATTTTATGCCACTTGTAAGCAGATATCTCTTAAATTTTAAACAGGATAACTTCAGAGCTTTTCCTTTATGAAAATTAAATCAATGTTGCAGTAGTTGCTATGGTGCTCTTCCAAGACGGAGGGCCCCACTCCACTAGCTTGTGGGACTGTTGATGGATGCCAATTTTAATCTAAATCCCTCTCTATGAACTATCTTCAGGCCCCTCACTAGGGCAGCCTGCAGCCCATAAATGTGTGAGCACATTTGCTTTATCTCAAAATATAAAGCAAGATTTATCTTCTCCTATCCACACTGAATACATTTTAAAACTGATAACAGTGAAGAACAAAATAACTCTTCCAACAGTATAGACACATTTATTGTCTCTTAACCTTAGAATCTGCATGTCTCCTGCTGCCTGCTTTATTCGTTTGTTAAAAAATCCTCACCAAGGATACATTTTTTGTGTTGTTCTTCTTATTCTTCAAAAGAGAGGAAGGTAGAGAGAGAGAAACATCCATATGAGAGAGAAGTATCGATCAATTGCCACTGTGACATGCCCCGACCTGAGATGGAACCCGAAACCTACATATGTGCCCTGGCGGGGAATCAAACCTGCACCCTTTTGGTATACAGGATGACGCTCTAACCCACTGAACCAACAGGCCAGGGCCATGCTGCCTGTTTTAACAGGTCATGAACTCAAGTGTAGAACCTGTTGGCAGAGCATATCAATGCTTTCACTCCCACACCAAAGAATTATAAGAATTTGTAAAGCTTAATTACAAGACATTTTCTATTCAAAGTCTGAAGTAATGCACAATTAAACATAAATTTATCATATTTGCTAAAGCTTGCTTTGTTTATAACAAAAAAATAAAGAAGAAAATCTTAGTAACATACGAGAAATCACATCATTTACTGCCTCATGCTCACAAGTAATTGCCAGTAGCATTATTTTCCCAAGGAGGATTGAAAAGTGCATGTATATTTCAAAAATCAAATGGAATTTTATCTATAATTTTGTACAGGGAAACAAAGCGCCCCACATCACTTTAAGTCATTTTAACCTACTTACATTTTATTATTTATGGCATAAAGCCACTTTTTGTTGTGTTCCCTAAGTTGCTAATGTGTTTAGCAATGTTTAACAGCTTTATGTCCCCAATTTTCCCAATACAGATTCACCTATCATCTTTTGGAAAATTAATATGAAACTAAGTTTAAGCTAAGTTTTTTAATGAGGTAAATGATCAGCCTCAGGTGTTGATTAACAATGAGTGCTTCAGTCATCATGCTCCGGACACGCCTGTACTTTTAATGAGGTATAATAAAACCGCATCAGTTAATTCTTGTTGCCTAAAAACACTCAACACCCTGTGGCTTGTAATAACACTCATTTATTGTTGCTAATGCATTTGCTTGTCACTGGAGGCTTGTTGTTCTAGGCAGAACCTGGCTGGGGCAGCTCAGCTGTGGTGGCTCTGCTGCCCATCACTCTCCTCCTTCTCTTGGGTCCATGATTGTCTCATAGGGATGTCAAATGTGCAAGCACATTAGTGGAAAGATATGAAACTTTTTCAGCCCTTGGTGCACTGGAAACTCAATTGCTCTCATATACCAATGTCCTTAGCAAGTCATGGAGCCAAGCCCCATGTTCAGGAACGCTGCTCACAATGAGGCATGACAAGATGGTAGATGCAAGGAGGGGTCAAAATCAGAGTCAAGAATTCACCCAACCACACATACACACAAATAGCACCAACAGAACAAATTATCCTTACTGCTCTATTATGATTTTTGTTTCTTTTATAATGCTATAGAGAAGGCATTTACTGAACTGTTGTTAGTTACACATGGCACAACCTTAGGAGTGAACAGCTTTTTATGAACTAGTTCCTTCTCTTTGTTAAAAATAAGAACCACTTGAAAGCCAGATAATAGATATTTATCTTATTTTTCATGACTGAAGTAGAGATTATGAAATGTACAAAAGCGAACTGGAATTCATTATTCATTCAATAAATACTGTTGAAATCTCCTATGTAATTAGCATTCACAAGAATATGAGAATGAAAAGGACTACAGAGTATTCTTTTACATTTATTTATTTATTTATGTATTTATTTATTTATTTATTTACTAGAGGCCCAGTGCACAAATTCATGCACCAGTGGGGTCCCTCGGCAAGGCCTGTGGGACCAGGCTGAAACCCACTCTCTGACATCCCCTGAGGGGTCCCAGATTGCAAGAGGGTGCAGGCCAGGCTGAGGAACCCCACCAGTGCATGATCAGGGTTGGGGAGAGACGTGGGAGGGCTCCAGAGCATGTCTGGCCCATCTCACTCAGTCCTGATTGGCCAAACCCCAGCAGCAAGCTAACCTACCAGTAGGAGTGTGTGCTCCCTGGTGGTCAGTGCACATCATAGCAAGCAGTTGAGCAGCCTTGGCATATCATTAGCATATTACACTTTGATTGGTTGAACGGCCGACCGGATGACTGGACACTTAGCATATTAGGCTTTTATTATATAGGATTTGTTAATCCTCACAGGAGGATATTTTTTCCATTGATTTTTAGAGAGAGTGGAAGGGAGGGCAGAGACAGAGAGAGAGAAACATAGATGTGAGAGAGATTTATCAATTGGTTGCCTTCTGCACTTGCCCCCACCCAGGAGCAGGGGACTGAGTCTGCAACCAAGGTATGTGCCCTTGACAGGAATCGAACCTGGGATCCTTTAGTCAGAGGGCCAATGATCTAATCATTGAGCAAATCCTACTAGGGCAGAGTAGATATTATTGCTGTCACACATAGAACAGCCCAGGGAGGTTCATTTGGCATGAGATATGTGGAGTATAGCTACAGAGAGAGATGGCAACTATGTCGCACTTTAAAACATGATGTAGTTAGAAAAGTAAGTTAAACATTTATCATATTTGGGACTTAGAAATTGTTGGAATATTACAATATTTCTAATATTTCAATACTAATCTAAAGGAAGGTAGGTAATATAGGTGAGTACAATAAGCAAGGTGAACGTTCAAAATATTTTACAACAGTTGCATTGGGAGAAGAGAGAAATGGACTATTTGAGGGGCATATAAGAAGCTAAATCAACATGAATTTTTGACGAATTAGGAAAGAGATGTGGAGAAGTGGTTTTTGGTTTAAATTTGAATTTCCCTGATGATTGGTGACTTTGGCCGCATTTTCATATATATATATATATATTTGCCATTTCTATGACTTCATTTTAAAAATGTCCATTTAGATTTTTATCTAATGTTTAAATCTAATTATTTGGGGGGTTTGCTATTGTTTTATACAAATTCTGTACATACTTTGGATATTAACTCTTCATCAGATATATGGTTTTCAAAAATTTTCTCCCATCCCACAGTTGCTTTCTTAATCTACTGATTGTTTTCTTTGCTGTGCAGAAGCTTTTCAGTTTTATCTTGTCACTTGTTTAATTTTGCTTTTATGCCTGTGCTTTTAGTCATCTCCAAAATAATCATATAAGAGCAATATCAGGGAACTTTTTCCTATGCTTTCTTCTAGGATTTTTATAATTTCAGGTTTGTGTTTAAGTCTTTAATGAATTTTGAGTTAATTTTTGTTAAGTGGTAAAAGATGGGGGTCCAATTTCATTATTTTGCACTTGGATACCCAGTTTCCCCAGCACCATTTATTGTAAAAATTGTCCTTCTTCCATTGTGTGGCTATGGCACAGTTGTAAAAGATTAGTAGAGCATATATGTGTGGATTTATTTATAAACTTTCTATTGTCTTCATGAATTGAAAGAATTAATGTTATTGAAATGTCAATATATTTCAGAGTGATTTACATATTTAATGCAATCTCTACTAAAATTGCAATGGCATTTTTTTACAAAAATAAAAAAAAAATCTAAAATTTGTATGAAATCACAAAAGACCCTGGAAGCCAAAACAATCTTTAGAAAGAAGAACAGAGATGGAGGCCTCACAGTTTCTGCGATGCTTAGGGTAAATTCTAAACTTTTTAAGGCAATGGATTGCCAGAGACTGTTTGTGGGACTAGAACATAAAAAGTAATTATTGTTAGAGGTCACATATCTTGTAATTCCTTCTGTTTCTGTTTCTATTAGCTGTCTGGCTTCGTTGACTCTAGCTGATTTCCATATTATATTATACTGTGATAAATGATAAGCTTTGGGGCATTCACAGCTATGTAATTCTGCATATACCCTGTGGTGATATCATTCCATTCAAGACTCCAACCAGCTACATGCCAAGCCCAGATACTGAGAACGGAACTACATCTATTAACAAGTCCTTCATTACAGGGGAAATGCTTAACTAAAACCTATTCAAGATGTGTTAGCCATTCAGCAACAAATGAGCTTCAGTTTTGTAAAACAAAATATAGTAATGGCATTATTTTTAAATAATGTGAATTTTCTTTAGGATCCAATCTAATGGGTTTCCTAATTGATTTTGATTGTTGATGGCCACACCTGATTATTTTTCCCTTTACTGTCACAGTTCATCCCTGTTTTTTGTTGTTGTTGTTTTATCACCTACTGGAGCATTATTGTCAAGTCTAGAAAAAATTGTTAATATCAGTGTCATCTAATTTCAAACTCAAGCTTTCATCCATATATCTTGTGGCACCAGTCCCACTGAGCTCTGTCCAGGTCCTGATGTTAGGCTGTTGTCATGCCCACGTTTCCACACAGCAAACACCCCAACTTAACAGAATAGGAACCTACTTACTGAAGCACCACAAGTAAGAACATTGTTTAACTTCATTTTCCCTTACCTTGGTTTTTCTAACTATATGGTTGAACTCTGACTTTTTAATATGATATTGTATGCATTTTATCTTCTTTATCTAGTGCCTGATGCATCAACTACTGTATGAGAGGGATTTTTTTTTTTTTAAAGCTTCTTCCAACCAGCTTCCCAAGGGAGGTCATTGTACCTTGCTTCCTATTCACAGACTTAAAAGAAAGAAATATTTTCTGCTCTGCTGGAGATTTCAACCATTACCTGAACTTCCTAATGATAAGTGATACTTAGTGAGTGCTTTCTATTTTCCAGGTACTGTTCTTATTATTTTACATGATCTACCCAATTAAATTCCCACAATAGCTCTATATATTTGGCACTGTCTTTCCCCCAATTTTATAGAAGTACCTGAGACACATAAAAGTTAAATCACTTGCTAAATGTAATGAAGTTAATAGTCAGTGGAACCAGAATTTGAAACGGATTTCACCTTCTTAAATAATGTGTAATGGTGCTTTTTTTTATATTTAAACAAAAATATTTTTGGCACCAATTACTTCAAGATCTTATAAAAATTACACTTCTTGGACTATGGACCTGTGCCTCCTCTTTATTACTTTAAACTGGGTCAATACTCAGTTTTAATGCATGTGCTCTATATCACTTTTATGTTTTTTGAGATATGTTTTATATATATATATATTTCAATTTATCAAGCTAATTTTTTCTTAGCAAAGCTTTCAAATGGAGGTCAGTCAAGCCCTTTGATCAATTCGGTATCATGCCATGGGCACATACTACATTCAATTATACTAGTGTTAGTAAAATGCTATATAAATATCACTCATTTGTATTCTTAATTTAACATTGATGCAAAAACTGTTATTTTATCTTCAGTGTTGTTAACGTGTTTTAAAAATCATATTGAAAAGAGCTATGAAGAACTATTTACTGAATCACTTAAGGATGGAGATGAAGAGCACTTCAAGTCAGGGACGGGTAAGTACAATTAGTGAAAGAAGAAGTCAAAATGTGACAGAGGCCTCAGCAGATCCCACAGGACCTTTGGGCCTGGGATGGCTCTTGTGCTTTATACGTCCACCACAAGCAGATGTAGATGAGGGCTTCCTGGTAGAAGGGAAGATACCCAGGCAAGACAGCTCCCTGAAGTGAGGACAAAGCCCAGAGGGAAAGCAGCTCTGATCCACCGGTACTCAGTGCTCCAGGCAGCACGGGGAGTGAGTGCCACAGTGCTGAGGAGGGATCTTCAAGGGCAGCACAGCAGTCAGGACCACACCATTACTGAGCCAATGACATCCCTCTGAGCCCTAATGTGAGATATTATCAATGCAGCAATAAAAATCCCATTGTTAATAACCTCAGAATCTGAATATTTTTTGCAGTTGTTGAGTTTAACAGTCAAGTTGGAATTATGTTAATTTTTTTCACTTACAGGTGCACTGACCTGGGATATTCTAAGATTGTGTGAGGTAAGGTATGGTAAAAATACACTGATTAAAATATTAGGAATGAGCAAAGAAAAATATATCAATAAATTAAAACTGCAAGTTCATGCAACAAATTATATTTTAAGTACACTATAAATATTTAATTATGGTTCACAAAACTATTTGCTTATTCTACTATCTGTGCTTTTGCTACATATATATAGAGGTCCCTGAGAATTATTAATTAATTAGAGTGTTTTTTTTAATCTGGTTGAATTGCCCGTGTCTATTTATTTCCAACGTAATGAGAGGCAGGGGAAGGATGCAGGATTTGTAATTTTATTCCAGTTCTGTCTTTATCTAACTTTGGAGCTGGGATTTTTGATATTTCTGAAGTTGGAGTTCAGATCTATAAATAGTAAAATATGTTCATTCAACACCTAGTCTGACTCCTGGAACCCAAATGACCTCAATTAGTATTTATTGAATGAACACATAAATCATTATTTGTTTATGCATTGCATTATAAAAATGAGAAAATAACTATGAACTTTGTAGTTTATTTTTTTGGCTGTTTTGCTTTTTGGTATCACTCTTTACTTTTCCATTCTTAATTGTTTTTCAAATCAGAGAATTAGAAAAGGGAAAAATTATGTACAAGTGGATATAACAGAAATAGCAGTAGTAATTAGTGATTACTGAAAAAGCTTTCATTAGAAGAAGTGCAATGCATTGAGGTTTGAGGATTAACTGGTTATCTGTTATATGTTATTTATTTTGGGCACACAATTAGCATAAATAATAAACACTTGCTTGAGAGATATGTTTAAATATAAATGAATGTTTGAGATCAGTTAGTACAAATCTGTACTTTGACAATTGAGGAAAATGTAATTTAGAGAAGTTTTAAGTGGGTTACTCAGAACCGCATAGTTGTTAGTTCTTAATTAAGAATTCTAATTTCCCTCTATTTAGAATTGCACAGTTGAGAATATTATGAAAACACAGGTAATTTTTATTTTGTATTCATTATAATGCTTTTTACCTTACAATATGTTTGCTGAATACAGGTAATAACTTTTTTTAGGTAAAAGTTGTTTTAGAATTTCTGTAATGATTTATTCTCCACTTTTCAATCCAGTTATGTTTTTAGCTTATAAAAAGCAAGTAGTGAGATTGCATAAACATTTATTAAAATCTGAAAAAAAGTTTCCTAAAGTATACTTAATTTGTTCATTTTTTTTGAACATTTGGATTTACTAGTATTTTTATTAGATAATTTAGTTATTTGTTCTTTGGCTGTGCTAGTCTTGAATTATATATTCTATTCCTCCAAAATACACTTTCACTCCTATTTCCACATCTCTCCAACTTTCAAGTTATATTGACGTGAATTATAGTTTTATATATTTTTATTCTTCATATTAGCAAATTCATTTTTTAATTACCCACACATATGCAAATTTACTCCTTCACTCTTGCTTCTTTTATTTTACTCTTTTAAAGTGCATTTTAACTTCATTTTCATTAAGAATATCTTAAAAGTATTTTTAAGACAAATTTTTGAACAGTAAATTCTCTAGTCTCCTGTGTATTTGTTATTATAGCTGTGGTTTGTTAATATGTTTTTATTGACTTTATAGAGTAAGAGGAAGGTAGAAGGGATAGAGAGGTAGAAACATTGATGAGAGAGGAACATCATTGATAGACTGCATCCTGCATGCCCCCTATTGGGGATGGAGCCAACGTGGGCATGTGGCCTAACTGGGAATCGAACTAGTGACCTCTTGGTTCCTGGGTTGACACTCAACCACTGAGTCACACCAGGCGGACTCAGCTGCTGCTGTTTTAAAAATAATAAGTCTGTATTTTCTTCATCAGCTCTTATGAGACATACTAGTACAGCTAGAATTTCACATCCTAACCTCCTGATCTCTTACACAATCTTCCAGAGTTTCTGGCATTTCCCCACTCAGCTGCAGTCAGTGAAATTCTGTCATGGATGATTGTGTTTTCATAGGGTTTCAATGACACATTGAATTTTTGTTCATATTGGTTGACTTACTTTTCTGTGAAAACCTCTTCTAATATGAGCCTCTGGTGAATCATTTGTCAGGAATAAATTTTATATTTAAAAAATGGGTTTTGGAGGGAGGAGTAAATGTTCTCACCCAATGTGGACCATGTAAGTTCAAACTGAAAACACCATGAACTTCAGTGAATTTAAATGATATTGAGACCCAGAGCCAAGGAAGAAAAAGATAATTGTTTATATCTTATCCCTGTTTAGTAGAGAGAGTATGTTTTTCTAGCCTAGTATGTCATTAGAGATATAAGTTCAGGGTAAATATCTAATTGCAATTTGCTGCTTTACAATGAATCAAGAATTTCTTAATTTTGATCTTTTAAAATTGTATTATTATTTTTAAAGATGTCACTATTCATGTGCTCTGCCATACTTACAGAACTGAAGATTAACCTGGTCAATTTCTCATATAGTTATAGCTAACTAAATATGAATGTGTCCTTAACAATCTTTGCTAAAGTTAATAAAAAATATTAGAACATTCTCTTATCCTGCATACAATCGTACTGCTATGACTATATTTTGAAATAAAGTCTTATTTGGATTTGGAAATTGAAAATATTATGAATTTAATCTGTATAATTAATTCACAAAAACATTTCCTTGTTATCTGAAAGATTAAGCAATGGTCTCTTTTTATTATAAGAATTTGCTGACTGTTTACACTTTGTAGAACTATATCCTCATTGAGCTTGTAGTAATAACTTTTTAAAAATGTTATGGATTTTATTTTGTGGAGAAATAAAATTTCTGGAATCAACTTCAGGTTATAATGATTTCTGTGAGCATTACTGCACTGTGCGAGCATGACAGAGAATTAATAAATAGAGTGGTTGTGGTTCCAGTCCAAATACCAATTGCTCACACAACTGATATATTGATCACTTACTGTGTGTCAGGAACTATGCATTGCATGAGTATACAGACATAAGAAACCCAAAGCTAACCCCTGAACTCATAGAACATTACATTTTAGATTTTTTTAATGTAATATAAAAACCATTCACTTTCCCCAAATCAAGATGAGAATACAAATTTTTTTCCTTAAGTAATATTTGTAACTCCTGCAGAGAGAATGCATTCAGTCTAAAGTTCTGATCCATGAGTTACACAGAAACTGTGTTCAAGATTGTTAAATTCCCTCTGTCTAATGCTATCTGAAAATGTCTTCTGTCACTCCTGGAATGCAAAGAGAACTATAATTTTACAAGTTTGCCTCTCTGACCCCTCTTTACAGGACTGAAGACAGGTATTGACATTGAATTTATATGCTTTCTATATTTAATTTTGGTGCTGTGAAAGAGGAAGGATAAAAAGAAGAAAAAGAGAGAGGGAGGGAGAAATGAAGGGGTTCATTATTTCATGGATTCTGCACTCACTTTACTCAAAATAAAGTAATTCGGCCAGTTAGCTAAAATCATTAAATGAAGAAAGACCATAGTTGTTTTGAGAAAAAATAAATATTTACTAAAGAAATAAACTAGTAAAGAATCTGAGAATAGGGAATTAGATCTTGATTCTTTCTCCATATATATGTTTTATAACTAGCAGTTCCAGAGAGGAAGTCTAATTATTTACCACAGCATATTAACTTTCAAAACCATCATTCACATTATAGTCATACAGCCCAGGTTAACCAAATTATATAAGTTTTGCTTTGTTTATTTTGCTTTTGTCTTTTTAAACTTAAATTTATCGGTGACATTTGTTAATAACATTAAATAGGTTTCAAGTGTACAATTCTACGATACATAATCTGTATTTGCATGTTGTTCTGAACCATGTAGGGAGTTGTTATGAATACATTATTCATTGCACTGTTTCCAGTACATTAGAAGCAACCACATTCTACTGTTATACTTCTAACACACAGCAGAGGGCTCTAGTAGTATTGACTATAGAATTGAACATTGTATTAGCAATTTGAGCAAATATAAAAACAGACATTTATTGAACACAATATTGTAAAATCAAAATAAAATGAGAAATAAAAGTGGTAGTTATCATTTGACTTGCAAAGTTTTTGTTTTTTTTTTCAAATTTAGTTCAGTGTTCGGTTTATTTATTTTTTTCTTCTTTTTAAAAATAATTACATTAAGCCTCGCTTGGTCAGGTTTGTTTCTTTGCCAGTATTATATGAACATTATATAGATCTGGAAATTCATGGTGAGAGAGGCTATCGATTCTTCCCTAAATCATTTTAGCAATAAGACCTCCAAGAGCATCATGGCTACAGTAAAAATAAGAAATAATGTTGCTCTTAAAGCAGATGGGATTATAGTTTGTAAATGAAACATAATTATTGAAAAGTTGATAAGTATAAGGCATGGGGCCAACCACTGAAATACAATAATTGTGTATAAAATGCAGTGTCTTCTCTCATTAGCATAACTAATATAAAAGGAAAAATAATTATGTAGGATAGGATAAAGTTAGTATAAATAACAGAGGTAAAACTTAAGCAAGGTGTTAGAACAGGTCAAATGCGAAGTGTGGGTGAATTGGTGGGTGAATGATGTTAATAAGAGCCAGGAGCATTTTAGGCAGAGCACAAAGCTCCACCAAGCACAGGATTAGTGCAAACACAGAGAATATCCAGGGAGTTGTAGATGCTCAGCTGGACGGAGAAGTGGGTTTCAGAAAGGTGGTAACAATGAAATAAGTTTTGTGAGTCAAGGTATATTAATTTCATCAAGAAACTATAAAAGGTGTGATAGATAGTTTTATTTAAAATCAGGTAAGCTTCGCCCAGCCAGAGTAGTTTAGTGGTTGAACTTCAACCTATGAACCAGGAGGTCACAGTTTGATCTCGGTCACGACATATGCCTGTGTTGCAGGTTCAATCCCCACTGTGGGGCGTGGAGGAGGCAGACAATAAATGATTCTCTCTCATCATTGATGTCTCTATCTCTCTCTCCCTCTCCCTTTCTCCTCTGAAATCAACAAAAAAATATTTTTAAAAAGTAAAATAAATAAAATCAGGTAAGCTTCAATATGGCCCCTACTAAAACCAGAAGACTCACATGCAAACTACCTTAAAGTCATCAGGTGGCCAAGGATTCAAATTTCCACATAGCTAAGTTCACTATATAGTGATAGCGTTATATGTGTAAGAATTGCTGCTGGAATATACAAATATTTCCATTGGATCTTATAAAGTTTGACAATTGTTTAAATATTTTTACTTTGCTATAGTGTCATGATGTCATACAATAAACCTCATGTACATTAAAGAAGTTTGCACAGACAGGTGCAGGGTAGAGGGGATTAAAGGAGGGGAAAGGGGACATCCGTAATACTTTCAAAAATAAAGATAATTTTTTTAAAATTTGCATTATGTTTTTCACAAAGTACATGCTGGATTCCTAGTAGAGAAAGTAAAAAAAAAAAAGCTCTCTGTATGAAGTAATGACTGTTTTGACAAGAAAATTCCATGGAATTTTTAGTCCATTTAAATTTATTATAATTACTAATACAATTTATAAAACTAATTGACTGTGCTTTCATCCAATCAAGTTTGTTACTTATCACTTGAGATAGATTTTTCAAATTAGTCATCCCCAATATCCATGAGACACAATATTTTATATATTTTAATTAAAGTGACATCACACAGCAAGTTTTTGGTTTTGTTTGTTTTTTCTCCATAGCATAGGCCTTATAAATGAACTGCCTCTCCCTAGTGCAAATAGTTTGGTTAATATTCTTGAAATGTTTACTTATATCTCTGTGTATAGACAAAGAAAATAATTGCAGTGTAACATGGTATTTAAGAACCTAGGGTTTTTGATGCTATCCTTTAAAGAAAAATAATATAAAAATAACCCAACCCACTTCTAACATCAATTTGCATATTAAATATGAAGTTTCCTGATTACTACTTAAGTTTCAAGTTTACAATCAAAGTAACAAACACAGTAACATTTTAGTGATTTGATTGAATTAAATTTTTCATTTCTGAAATATTTGAGATACGCAAAGAAAAGGAGATGAACAAACTGCTAGGTTTGGAATTTACCATGCTTATTTCTTTGTTCCACTTTTGAAATGATTTAGAAACAACTGTGCAAGGATTCCTGGTCTATAAATATGCTTTATGACAGATGAATAAGCATAGATTTTGTAGTAGGCATGACTGCTACTTTAATAAGCTTTCTCAGTGGTAGGCTTTTATAACCTTGAGTAAAGTAAAACATTGTGAAAATCTATAATAAGGTTATATCTGGGGAAGGTGATACTGACAAAAGCAACATAGTAGATCAATTTGCAATGACCATGAAAATTTGGCCCTTAAGTCCTCACAAAATTGATTGATGGTACTAGCAAATGGCTCCAGGGGTCCACTCCCCATTTCCAGGGTGACTCCCCAAAATGTATAAACACTTTAATAGCTAATAGCTCAATTTTGAAAATAAAATGTATTTTAATAAACACTGCCTTTATAATTATTCAAAGTGTGTGTATATATTTTTGGGGATACCCTATATATCCTTAATGTAACTCTTGGAAACAAAAACACAAACAATAGAACAGGTTTACATGATAGCAATACAATTAGGAAAGTATCACCTTAGCAGGATGGCTCAGTGGATAGAGTGCCAGCCTGAAGACTGAAGGGTCCTGAGTCAGTTGCAGGCTCCTTCCAGGCCCAGGCCCTGGTTGGGGCTCCTGCAAGAGGCAACATGGATGTGCTTCTCTCACATAGATATTTCTCTCTGTTTTTCCCTCTCTCTTCCAGTCTTTCTCAAAATCAATGGAAAAATATCCTTGGGTGAGGATTAAAAAAAAACAAAAAACAATTAGAAAAGTATCAAGAAGAGGAGGTTCTTAAAAATCACCTTATTCCCTTTAAGTATATACCTTTCTCGTTTTGTTTTGTTTTTAATGATGGGAAATCAGACACTTGTTTATATAAATTTCAGTGAATTCTTTATTGAGGGTAAAACAATGAAACACCTCTGTTTCCCTATGAGTTCTAGTTAAAAAAAAAAAAAAAGTTCCTTGTTTTAAAATGTTTAAAGCTTACTAATAAGTAGAGATAGAGCTGTTACACACTAACTCTTTTCTCTACCCAATAGAAAATAGACAATACACAGAAACTTGCTTCGGAAATCAAATAGTTGACATTTGATGTTAAGATAACCAACATTGGACAAGTTTTCTAGATCCATCACATCGTATTATATAGTTGTGTCTCATACGCATAGATGGCTAGATAATCACCAGCGGCTACCATCCACTTTGCTTCCAGCACACAGAGATAGCCTGAGACCTTCAGATCCCTCCCAGTGGTCTTCTCCTGATTAGGGCCACATATTATTCTTAGGTCCTTGTCCCCCACAAAGTCCAGAGAATCAATTTAGTGTTCTGTATGTGTTTTCCCAGAAGTTTCCCTGAGCTCTGAGAAAATAATGCATCCATTGTGAAATGAAAATAGGCTTGAAATTAAGTAAAAAAATAGAAAAACATCAAAACCTTCTCTTTTTTCATATATTTCATATGTACATTGAAATTCTCCCATCTTTGGTCTCCTTTTTGTCCTGGAGTCATATTAAAATATCTGCCTGGTCTAAAGTGACAAGGAAAGAGGCCTTGAACTTCCTAAATATTAGAGTATAAAAAGAAGGAAACATAATATACAATAACTACAGATAAATTTAGTCTCATTCTGTGGGGTGACTAATACTAGTATTATTATCTCATTTGAATATCACAAAGTTAATTTATTAACACTATTTTTGATATTGTCTTTAGTTATAAAAGAGTTCATAGGTAAATATTTGTACATCAGAGGCCCGGTGCACGAAATTTGTGCATGGGGGGAGGTGGTGTCCCTCAGCCCAGCCTGTACTGTCTCCAATCTGGGACACCTCAAGGGATGCCCTCTCACAATCCAGGACTGCTGGCCCCCAACTGCTCGCCTGCCTGCCTTCCTGATTGCCCCTAAATGCTTCTGCCTGCCAGCCTCATCACCCCCTAACCACTCCCCTGCCAGCCTGATTGATGCCGAACTGCTCCCCTGCCAACCTGTTTGCCCCTAACTGCCCTCCCCTGCAGGCCTGGTCACTCCTAACTGCCCTCCCCTGCAGGCCTGGTCCCCCCCAACTGCTCTCCCCTGCAGGCCTGGTCCCTTCCAACTGCCCTCCCCTGCTGGCCATATTGTAGTGGCCATCTTGTGTCCACATGGGGGCAGCCATCTTTGACCACATGGGGGCAGCCATCTTGTGTGTTGGAGTGATGGTCAATCTGCATATTACTCTTTTATTAGATAGGATAGAGGTCTGGTGCATGGGTGGGGGCCAGCTGGTTTGCCCTGAAGGGTGTCCCGGATCAGGATGGGGGTTCTCTTGGGGCATGGGATAGCCTGGGCGAGAGGCCTGTGGTGGTTTGCAGGCTGGCCATGCCCCCTGGCGACCCAAGCGGAGGCTCTGGTATCTGGGATTTATTTATCTTCTACAATTGAAACTTTGTAGCCTGGAGCAGAGCCAAGCCTTCTGCTCGCTCTGTGAGGGCAGCCATTTCTGTTGGGATTTATTTATCTTCTATAATTGAAACTTTGTGGCTTTAAGGGGAGGCCAAGGCAGGCCAGGGCTGCAGAAGCTTGGCTTCCTCCATCTCTGGGGGCAACCCTAGCCTCCAGCTCTCTCCAGCTCTGTGGCTGCCGCCATTTTTGTTGGGATTTATTTATCTTCTATCATTGAAACTTTGTAGCCTGGAGTGGAGGCCTGGGCTGGCCAGGGAGTGCGGAAAGCTTGGCTTCCCCCATAGCCAGGGAAACCCAAGCCTCCCTCCTACTCTCTCTGTGGCCACAGCCATCTTGTTAGGGTTAATTTGCATACTCGCTCCTGATTGGTTGGTGGGTGTGGCTTTTGGGTGTAATGGAGTGGTGGTTAATTTGCATATTACTCTTTTATTAGATAGGACTGTACATGCTTATGTTTCATTTATTAGAAAAATTAGTAGTAGGTATGTATTAAATTTAAATCTACTACTAAATTTATATCAAGAAATATTTACCCTTGGAAATATCATCAATAAACATATTACCTCCTCTTTTAAGGTACTTTTATTTCTTCAGTCTGTTTTTGTTTTAGTCCAAGTTATTCCAATTTCCTCTATTTTAATTCTAGGCAAGTCTTCCTAGTCCATCCAATTGCCCTGAACAAGTGCATGCATCTTATATAATAAAAGACTAATATGCTAAGTGTCCAGTCGTCCGTTCAACCAATCAAGTGTAATATGCTAATGATATGCTAAGGCCGCTCAATTGTTCGCTATGACGTGCACTGACCACCAGGGGGCAGACGCTCAATGCAGGAGCTGTCCCCTGGTGGTCAGTGCAGCCAGAAGCCAGGCTCACAGCTGGGGAGTGGAGCCAGCTTAAGTCAGTCAGACATCCCCCAAGTGCTCCGGGACTGCAAGAAGGTGCGGGCTGGACTGTGACACCCCCTACGCCTGAGTGCAGGAATTTTGTGCACCAGACCTCTAGTTTGATATAAGACTAGAACATTTTAAACAGAGGCTTAAAGAAATCTAAATGTACATAATAAATCTTCCCCTTTTCCTACTCCCTTTCTAAGGATAAGGAAAACTTACATGGGTTTTATCTAGTGTTAAAAATGTGTGCAAGACATCAACTTGATTGCATTAATGCTCAACAATTAATGCCTACATTCAAGAGAAGTTCCAGTTTGGACAAAATGCTGTATTAGAGAATTGAATTTCTTCCTAAGAATAATTTCATTTTTAGGTAAGAAAAAGTTTGAGTTTATGTTCATTATCTCATCATTGGCTAAGGAAACTGTCTCTACAAATCCAATTTTTCTGTCAGAGATGCTTTCTGAGTTTTCTGAATTCTGGGAGACTACTCTTCTACTTTTTCAATGATCTGGAATGTATAGAACACTATAATACTTTACATTGGAGTATATTAGAAAGATTTGGGGAAACGAGACAATATATTGGGGTTTGGTAAAATTAAATTTTTACATCATATGTTATAGTAAAATAAAATACACAGTACTGAGGGATGTACTAAATATTGAATATGGTTATGAGTTTTAAATAAGTAATAGTCATAAAACAGCTTTTTTTCCCCCATTAACACAAATTTTACATATCAGCTTTTATACTATAAATGGCCACATGTAGTTTTTGACCATTAATTTTAATGTATCTTCAAATTTTGGGTACAAAAACACTATCTCATTTTTTGCATGAGTAAGTAAAAAAATAACTCTATATAATTTTCAAAAATTTTCAATAGATAACATTAAAGTACTTAATACTTTCATTTTTGTTCAATGAACTGTCACTTTTTAATTTCTTTCAAGTGAATTTCAAATTCAAATGAATTTGAATCCACTTAATGCATTTATCAAATCTATCTGAATGCATTAGTATCAAGAATTTCAAAATAGTAGAAGACAATTTGCAGCACACCTGTCTTGGCAGAGTTAGTATCCCTGAAGTTTGTTTGAAAGGGACATCAGTTCCAGAAACATAAGACTTCTGCCTGAATCAGATAGGATTTCCCACCAGTGCCCAAATTTCTTGGACTATGTCATTCTCCCTGCTCCTGGAACATGAGCCCTTCTGTTAACTCCAGGGGTCAGGTGTCTAAGATACCCTTGAAATGAATGTCCCAGGGGCCCTGAGTACCAAATCTAGCTCACAGGCTTCCTAATCCCTGGGATCATGCGACACTGTCAGATTATATTCTTCCAGAGCCACAGGCTGAGGACTTCCCTCAAGGTCGCTTGTACCTGAAAGCAGCCTACTTAGGGGATACCTGTTCCCCAGAACTTGCCGGGTTTTCTTCAGATGGCTTGGATTTGTCATATCAGCAAAAGTAAAGATGAATTTCTTATTGAACAATTGTTGACTTTTTGAAGAGACAAAAATAGTATATCAAAATGTATACCTCTGACTGGCCGGCCTGGCTCAGTGGTTGAGCATCAGTCTATGAACCAGGAGGTCACTGTTCGAATCCCAGTTAGGGCACATGCCCGGGTTATAGGCTCCATGCCCAGTGTGGGGCATGTACAAGGCAGCCGATCAATGATTCTCTCTCATCACTTGATGTTTCTCTCTCTCTCTGTCTCTCTCTCTCTCTCTCTCTCTCTCTCTCTCTCTCTCTCTCTTTCTCTCTGAAATCAATAACAATATATTTGAAAAAATTAAAAAATAAAATGTATACCTCTTGCATCTAATGATTGTTATGTTTCAATAAGAGCTTAGTATCCTCTCTAAACACTATAAATTAGCTATTTTTATTAGCTCTGTCTTACAAAAGGGGAAACCAAGACACAGAAAATTTAAGAAACTTGCCCAAGAAAAGAGAGCTAGGAAACTGCCTTGGGCTCCCTGGTGTCAGGGTTTGTGCTCATAGAGTTTAACTTCTCCTGCCTCTTTATTTCAAAAGAAAAGAGAGAGAGAAAATCTGTTAAGGAGAACTGATTCAGGTACTCCACAAGGACAGTCAGAGGAGGAAACATATACCAGATATTTCTGCCTCTCATCATAGCCCAGCCTTAGCCCTGGTTTTACAAGCAGTGTGCATAGCAAAAAAATAAATAAAAAAATAAATAAAAAATCACAATTTGCCTCATTTTGCTTAAAAGCATTTATCATCATTCCCTATTGTTGCTTTCCTTTGGTCTTTCTCAAATCTCTGTCACCCTAGTGCCCAACCAGGTTTCTCCTTTCTCAATGCCAACTGGTATCCTAATTAAGGCATTTTTAATGTACTTATATTCATAAGCCTTGATCAACCTTTTGAGTACTTAAACTGGGTATCATCCACAAACAGTGATACTGGGCTGAATAGATTGAGCGAACCTTTGGCCTGGGACCCTTCACCTCTCATGCACTCTATAACAAAGATGTGTAGGCCTAAAGCTGATTATGTGTAGGCATATGTTAATCATTTGCTATCTGATCCATTTGCAGTTTCTTCCTCATTCTTCATTATTACTGGGAGCTTAATGATTTAGCTCAAAAGTTTTAGAGTTGACAAGTTAAGTAAATGATATATTAAATCAAACTTTCTTGTAGCTCAAATGATCTGCTAAATGTGCAAACACCCAGTGTTTCCTAGACTAGACATTAATCCTGCTTAATATATCAAAATTACATATTTAACATTCTGTTCTGATTTACTGTCTCTTCCCTAACAAGGAGATTAAAGAGTCTTCTTATGCTTACGATTGAATAATGTCATAGTTACAAATGAGAGGAACATCCCTGCCTTCTGGATTCTTATTTCAATTGCAAGATAACATTGGAGAGATAGAAATATATTGATTACATAAGAAACTTACTTGGAAACACAAATAAATTACATGCATATATGTAATTATTCCTTAATTTTATTATTACTATTTTTAGATTTTAAATTTTTAAATTAAATTTATTAGGATGGCATTGATTGACATGATCATATAGGTTTCAGGTATGGGTTTCTATGTTGCAAGATCTGTACATTGCACTGTGTTTAATTTTAATCTCAATGCAAAAAATAAAAAAGGACTATCTGCTAACAAAATGCTTAAATGACAATGTCAGGAATAAAATGCATTTTTTAATTTAAATTTCAGAGCTATAGTGGAAAGGTAATATAATTAGGAGATATTACCAGATCTCTCATCTTCTTATCTAATACGAAATTGCTTGAATATCAATTTCTGAATAGATAGTAAAACATTTTAAAAAATCAACGTATTACTGAAAAATTAGGTACTCTCATCTTCATTAATTAACATTAAATAACAATCACTATGCACAGAAACCAAATTTATCATTCTAATGGGAAGTCAATAACCTAGAAAACATTCAGTGAACAGATAGATACATTATATGAGAGCTAAGTGAGGTTTTTTAATTGTGGTAAGAACACATGAGATCTGCCCTTTTCACAAAATTTTAAGTGCACAGTGCCATATTTTTCATTAAAGCTGTATAACAGATTCCTAGAACTTAATCATCTTGTGTAATTGAAACTTTGTACCCATTGAACAGTAACTCTCTCTTCCCACCACCTCCCCACCCCCAGCCCCTGGCAACTACCATTCTGCCTTCTCATTCTACGAATCTGACTTTTTTAGATGCCTCAGAGAAATCAAACCTTGCAGTATTTGTCCTTCTGTGACTAGCTTGTTTCACTTAGCATAATGTCTTCCTGATTCATCCAAGTTGTCACTTATGGCAGGGTTTCCTTCATTTTTAAGTCTGAATAATATTCCGTTGTGTATTTTAAAGGAGGCTTAAAATTTTGAAATATAATTGGAATGTACAAGCACTAAACTAAAAATACTTCCTATTTTGTTTGTAACATTAATATTTTGTTTTGCGTACAGCTGGATACCTGTGATATATCTTCAAATAAATGGATTAAAATTTAGTGTACAGTAGTCCCTCATTCATCCCCTGGAATATGTTCCAAGAACCCCAGTGAATGCCTGAAATGATGGATAGTACTGAATCCTACATGCTGTGTTTTTTCCTATACATACATTCCTTTTCACTTAAAGAAAGAAATTTATGATTTCCCTTTGCCATATCTGAATTGCAAGCATCACTACTCTCATTCTTTGTAAAGTAAAATAACTGTTACTTGAACTCAAGCACTGAGATTCTGCAAATGTCAATCTGACAACAGAGGCAGCAACTAAATGTCTAAGGGGATGGAGGGGATGAGGGTGGAGACTCTGGACAAAGGGGATGATTCACACCCCACATGGGATGGGGCAGAACTGCATGAGATTTTGTGGCACTTTTCAGAATTGCGCACAATTTAAAACGTATGAAATGCTTATTTCTAAAATTTTCTATTTAATATTTCAGGACCACAGTTGACCATGGTTAACGAAAATCATGGGAAGAGAAACCATGGATAATGCGGGACAAGTGTACTCAGCAGAATTAAGAGCCCTCTGTGTCCATGGTCAGGTGAAACCAGGTCTGGGTGTATGTGTGCCAGTGTGTGTCTTCTTCAGCCACTTTCAACTGAACAAGCAAAAGGGTTGGATTTAATCAGGATTAAGGCTTTTCCATGTAAGAGCAAAAGCAAGAAATGGATACCAGAGTTGACAAAATTTTAAAGGGAGAGGTCCTGTGGTTTCCATGATATTTGATCTTTGAAAGACTAGAAATCAGTACATGGGGGCGGGTTTGCAAAAGTGAGTTGAAAGCCAGAGAGGGGGAAGATTGCATCTGCTCACAAATCGAATGTGAAGGCTCCCTGGACAACCAATATGAAATTGAAATTGATCCCCAGAAATCTTTATTGTATCCTATATATTTTTTTTGTTTCTCAATAGCATTTATTACTGATTTACTACCATAAGTAATATTTACCTATATATATAAAGAGCCAGGGTCCGTAACAACCACGGCTCCACCAAACACCGAAGTCAGTGCTAAGTTGCCATGGGGACCTAGCACTGACTGCTGAGGGGGATGCAGATCAGGCCCAGAGAGAGGCTTGTAGAGAGAGAGGCAGGGTCTGATCCACAGCCTCCATGGCAGTTGTTGATCAGCCCTTGCCTCTCTCTTTCTCTCTCTGCTTCGCCAGCAGCCAGGCCTTTGTTTCTCCCTGAGCCTCCTGTCGGGGTGGGGGACTGCTGATCAGACCCACCTCTTTGATCAGGCCCAGAGATAGGCCCAGAGATGTTGACTGGCATAGAAACTGACCAATCAGAACCAAATCTGGGTGAAGTGCCAGGAGCCAATGGCTGCCTAGGAGGCAGAGCTTTTGACACTGACTGGCATAAAACCGACCAATCAGAACCTAATCTGGGTGAACTGCGAAGGCAGAACCTAAGGTGGGGGCTGAGGAGGGGTTTTAAGGGCAACAGCTGTTTGATGTAAGGTGTAAGAAAGCGGTTCAATTTTTTCATGACCGGTTTGGTAGTATAGTGCATATGGCTGGCTATCAATCCAGATATAGGGATTTGTGTTTTTCTCTGCCAAAAGCATCTCTTCCTGCTGAAAAAGGCTTTTGCCTCCCATTTAAGCAATCCTATCCTATATAATCTATCTATACTACAAAAAGGGTAATATTCTAATTAGACCAGGTCAACCAGCCATCTTCCAGATATCCTACTTCCTTCCAGACAAAGCCATGGTGGTGGGGCTGAGGCAGAGACAGTTAGGGGTGATCAGGCCAGTAGGGGAGGGCAGTTAGTGGTGACATCAGGCCAGCAGAGGAGGGCCATTGGGGGTGAGATCAGGCCAGCAGAGGAGGGCAGTTAGGGGTGATCAGGCAGGCAGAGGCAGTTGGGGGTGAGATCAGGCCAGCAGGGGAGGGCAGTTAGGAGCCATCAGGCAGGCAGGCAGAGGCAGTTAGGGGCAATCAGGAAGGCAAGCAGGTGAGTGCTTAGAAGCCAGCAGTCCCAGATTGC
Organism: Eptesicus fuscus; assembly: GCF_027574615.1. NCBI lineage: Eukaryota > Metazoa > Chordata > Mammalia > Chiroptera > Vespertilionidae > Eptesicus > Eptesicus fuscus. Next base: position 92,818,193 of record NC_072476.1, read on the forward strand.
ACGAGGGATGTCCAATTGGAGAGGGTGCAGGCTGGGCTGAGGGCCCCCCCATGCACTAATTTTGTGCACCAGGACCCTAGATTTTTTATAAACTCGATAGGTAATTTTTATAAACTCAATCTCAATCTCCTTACTTTCTTCAAATACAAGTAGGATTTTTTTTTTACCCCCTTGCCCCAACAATGTTTTGTTCAAGAGCTCCAAGAATAGAATACTGTGCTATAATTATGCTACCTTTCATAATATTAGTTCATAGAAGTAATGGTTACATTTCGTTCTAATATAAGAAGAGAAGCTGTGATTTGAATTGTTGAGTTTATTAAACTGAGAACTGAATATAAATTCTATCTTCTCCCTAATCTATGCTAATCAGGCATTTCTTTAGAGTTATGGCAAGGGTTGAGGCTAAAAGAACAAAAAGGCAATTGAGATTAGCTTTAAGGACCTTGGAGATTGTGAAGTTCCTTTAGAAGTCAGGATATGACTATTTTTTGTCACTGGAGATATTTCCTAATTATGTTTACAAATAATGCGGGTGCCCATTTTGTTTTCATCAAATTGTGTTTCTTCAGCAGCTCTTATAGAAGAGAATATCCCCATGTAAGGACAGTGAAATAATGGATATAATTATTTTTCTGAGCATTTATTCTCAGTTTTATTATCTTGCCTTTTTTTTTTTTCATTTAGTTGCAATCAAATTATTGCCTCGTAAAACAGGACAAAGATACAATTACTGCTCTTATTTTATAGAGTTTGCAGACTGATATTCTATGTTATCAGTCCTTGAATTTCAGTATTTGTAAAGTCAAGAACAAATATGTGTATATTTTTAAACTGGGGAGTGGAGGAAGAAATACTAAGTAACATAGGAAATTCCTTATCACCTTGACTTCATTACATTGTAATGTAAAAATAGAAAGGTCAAACTTAAGATTATTGTGATTAGTTTTTGATGTTCAAAAGGGTAAAATACAATTCAATAATCAGGTTCACTTAACATGATCAAAATATAGGAATCTCTTGGCATTCAGAGCTCTATTATCTTAAATTGAAATAGAAAATATCATATTCTCAACACTAACTTTTTTGCATTTGTAGATATTAGAAGTTGAATCACAGATGCCTGAATATTATGTGATTGTTTCAAAGCAAATCTGAAATAAACTTCATTAAATTCATGGAATACATGGAGTTCCTGAAGCACTCTATCATATTTCGGAATTTTCAACATGACTGTTGGGATATTGTGACCTATAATAAGAAATTCACATTTTGGGTTCCTTCAGTTTCTGGTAGAGAGCTCCTAAAACCCTTGGAATTTTCCTAGTGCTAAGAATGATTTAAATGTCTCTTGTTATGTTAATTAGGTGGCATTTGACCCCACCTAAGGGTGGAGCTGGTTGTCAGAAGAACTGACAATGTGATTAGAGGATTGTAATTTTCAGTTCTATTGCCTACCATTGTGGGGTGGAGAGGGTTGGAGGTTGAATCAATTGCCACTGGCCAATGATTTTATAAACATGCTTATGTAATGAAAGCTTCATAAACACCCCTAATTATGGGGTTTAGAGATCTTCGGAGTTGGTGAACATTTAGAGAGAATGGGTGTGTGTACCTGGAGAAGGTGAAAGTTCTGTGACCTTTACCCATACCTTGCCCTTTGCATCTCTTCAATCTTGGCTGTATCTAAGTTACATCCCTTTATAATAAGCTGGTGATTTAGTAGGTGAAATGTTTCCTTGACTTCTATGAGCTGCAGTAGCAAAGTAACCAAACCCAAGGAGCAGGTCATGAGGACATCTGATGTATAGCCATTTGGTCAGAAGTAAAAACAAAAACCTGCCTTTTGACATGTGAGGAGTGGGTTCTTGGAACTTCCAATAGATAGCCCTTATTCAGAAGGTCATGTTGATGGGGAAAATAAGACATTTTTGGGAGGCTAGCTATCTGAATCTGTACCAGTAACCTAATGTACATTCTTGATAGCCTAGACCAGTGGTCGGCAAACTCATTAGTCCACAGAGCCAAATATCAACCGTACAACGATTGAAATTTCTTTCGAGAGCCAAATTTTTTAAACTTAAACTTCTTCTAACGCCACTTCTTCAAAATAGACTTGCCCAGGCCGTGGTATTTTGTGGCAGAGCCACACTCAAGGGGCCAAAGAGCCACCAGTAATTAAGTCACTGCCCCTTTCTCCACCATCTGGTCTAGCAAGACCTGTTTTCCTAATTACTCCCAATTTACAGAGGGGCCATGAACAAAGAATGTTAACAGCTTAGCTACAGGGAGGGTCACTGGCACCACCCAGCCCAGGCATTTAGATAAAATCAAACTTCCCCATTCTAGCTGACTCGGGAGGGGCTGTGGAAGCCCACCAAAGCCTGGTAGTTAGGGAACAGATCGAAAACAGAGATGCGGCGGGTCTACGGCCAGATGGACCGGCTCCAGGCCTTCGTGGGCATGATGGGCGCCAGCGTGGCCGGGATGGAGGAGCAGGCCGGCAGGGCGGAGGCCGAGCTGGGGTCCTTCCCCGGCACGTTCAGGAAACTCCTGCACACAATCCACGTGCCCTCCCTCTTCACCCAGGCGCCCTGCTGCAGCGAAAGGCCTCCGATCTGGGCGGGCAGCGGACCCGCTGCGGGAGGACGCTGCCCTCCGAGGTCACCCCGAGTGCCGATTGCATCGGTGGGGAGTCCTGTTCCCGGGCCTGTGCATGTCGGGGTGTGGAAGTGTAACGGTGATTATTGCACACCCCGTTTCTCACTGTCTTCCTAATGGTTTCACGCGGGAAGTTTGCCCTGTTTAAGTCTTCCAGTTCCAACCCGAAAGCTGCTGGGTGGGAGCGACCGGGGGAGCAGCAGGAAGGAACTCACCGGTGCACTGTGGCAACACTGCTGCTGTTGCGGATTTTATGGCTCCACCAACAGCATTACCTTTCCAAGATTTATACATTTATATCCTCTCTAGGAAAATCACGGGGCCGTTAAAGCTTTGTTATAATTGGATCCGAGCAGTGGTTCAGTTTCCTGTCGCTTACTCTAGCGATTGGTTACGGTAAGTTACTTAACGTTCTGTTAAACTTTCCATGTGGGCTGTAAACCGAAGGAAATGGTGCAACTTCTGAGAAAAATGTCCTGACTCATTGCAACTAATTCTGAAGTATTGGAAAGTATGATCGTACCACCTTAACTTGCCCCGAGCAAATATGACCATATAATGGTTGCCAACGTTTGGTTTATAGCTTAACTCTTAATAAAAAATTTAAATTTTATTGGAAAAGAAAGAAAGAAAGAAAGAAAGAAAGAAAGAAAGAAAGAAAGAAGGAAGGAAGGAAGGAAGGAAGGAAGGAAGGAAGGAAGGAAGGAAGGAAGGAAGGAAGGAAGAAAGAAAGAAAGAAAGAAAGAAAGAAAGAAAGAAAGAAAGAAAGAAAGAAAGAAAACAAAAAACCGAAAGGTATAAAGAGAAGGGTACTGGCTTACTCAGGATATGGAGAACTGACCCCCTGAGTCACTGTACTAGTACATGTGAAACATCTGAAAATAAATGTTCTTTTTTCTTTATCCCTGAATACTCCTGTGTGTGTATTTTCCAGTCACCTGGTAAATTCTGTAACAATGTGATAACCTGGACTTTTATTTGGTTACTGAAGTGAGGGAGGAGGCAATCTTGTAGGACTGAGCCCTCAACCTGTTGAGTTTTATGTCATCTTTGGGTAGATCGCGTCAGAATTGAGTTGAAATCTAGGACACCTGTTGGTGTCCAGAGCAATGCTTGGGGGGGGGGGGGGGGTGGAACCCCAGCTCCCCCATCACACACACGTACATTGAAAATTGGGTCTCAGAACATAAATAGTTGTATATTAAATAATCTAGCTATATGAGCATGTAAATTACCTAGAATTTTTGCATCATATTGTAGTTGTATTGACAGAGGAACTTAATGAAATATGCATATCAACAGTTATATTATCTTAAGCACAAGCAAGATCTACCTTCAAGTCTTTCTCGTAAGTGTTTTATGTACATATATGCAAATAGTGTAGAAAACTATTTTAATACATGAATTATTTGCTAGAATAGCAATCACTTGGGTATTTAAAGAATGTATATTAGCAACTCCTTTGGATTTATTGTGATTTGCAGTGGGAGCCTGAAGGCAGCATATGAAAAATGTTAGTGTTTTATTTTCTGCATGTTTAAATTTTTAAAAATTCAATAATGTTTGCATAATTCTGTACTATGTCTTTATGTATCTGAATGTTAAAGAGATCCATGCTGTTATCACCAGCTAGCTTAGATGACATACTTAAGACAGAGAATAACATAAATGCATGTCTTAGTCATGGTAAGCTGCCATAACAAAATACCACACACTGGGTGCCTTGAACAATAGAAATTTACTTTCTCACAATTCTGGGCCTTTGAGAACAGGGTGCCAGCACTGTCAGGTTTTGGTGAGAAATCTCTTTCTGACTTGCAGATGGTTGCCTGCTTTCTGCATCGTCTCCTGGTTTTTCCTTGGTGCTTGACATGTAGAGAGAGAATGAACTCTCTATTGAGACACTTATCCTATTAGATCAGGACCCTGTTCATTAAACCTTAAGTGCATAGAGATCCCACTTCCAAATACAGTCACACATGGGGTCAGAGCATCAACATATGAATTAGAGAAGGGGGCACAAGCATATACTGTCCATAACAATGCAAGAGCAAATAATTTTGATTATGATATTAGGTACACAGGATTCACGTGGGGAAAAGGCAGGCCATCCGTGGAACATACGGACAGTGAATATTGTGCAGAGGGCTTCTTCTGTAATTTCAGGAAGACTTTAATTATGCTAATGAATTGCCATTGAAAATATAAACTGTATCACCCGGCTGGCATGGCTCAATGGTTGAGTATTGACCTATGAACCAGGAGATCAGGGTTCGATTCCCAGTCAGGGCACATGTCCAGGTTGCGGGTGGGCTCCATCCCCAGTATGGGGCATGCAGGAAGCAGCCAATCAATGATTCTCTCTCATCATTGATGTTTCTATCTCTCTCCCTCTCCTTTCTTCTCTTTAACCAATAAAAATATTAAAGAAAGAAATATAGAATGTATCTGGTATGATATTCCACTTTACTCTGTTTAAATAGTATTGGTATATAAGCATCTTTTAGCATTAAATAAAAATCATATTTTTATTCACTCCAAAATTCAAAGTTTTTGTATTTACTTAAAAATTTAAAATGATATGCAAAACTTTCTGATTTATAAATGTGTAATTTATTCCCATTACAATAATTAATATTCACTTATATTTAGACACTAGCGTTCCCATTGCAGGAAAAATCCTGCAATAGGATTTCCTGCTATACTCTACCCCGCCTCCGTTCCTCCCTTGTTGCCTGCCCCGCCTTCTCCACCAGCCTTCCTGCTTTTCCCTTCTCCCCCGGCCCCGCCTCCACTCCTCCCTTGTCGCCCACCCTGCCTTCTCCTCCAGACCGCCTGCGTTTCCCTTCGCCCCTGGCCCCACCCTTGTCACCCGCCCTGCCTTCTTCTCCAGCCCGCCTGCGTTTCCCTTCGCCCCCGGCCCCGCCTCCGCTCCTCCCTTCTCCTCCCCCACCTCCCCCCCCGGCTTGCTTGCTTCTCCGAAGCTTTACTCCCTTCTGCAGCTCTTGGCTTCTTTCGACGCTGTCTTGATATGCAAATTAGCCACCATCTTTGTTTGGATAATTTGCATACTCGTCCTGATTGGCTGGTGGGCGTGGCTTAGGTGTAGCGAAGGTGCAGTCAATTTGCATATTTGTCTATTATTAGATTAGATGCCTTTGTTTTATTACTGGATAGTATTAGTAAAGGTCAATACCAATCTTGGATTTCTGTGAAGCTTCCTTCAAGTCACAATGGCTTCCACATCCCCAGCTCTCTCTGCCCCTGACTTCTCTGGAGGTAGTTAATGTCTTTCTCTCTGTTACCTTTGCTTTCTTCACCTCAGGGTCTCCACTCTGTGTTCTAGGAATTTGGTGATCACTCATGAACTTTCTAGTAGATATTTTTGGCGATCCTACTTTGATACATTTCTGTTTGCTAAAAATTGCATACTAAACATATTGGATAGTGAAAATATAGATGTGCTGCAGGAATGACGGAGTTTATGAAGAAGTCCCTGTGTAGTGAAGGACACCCTGTTTAAGTGATTATTTATGCAGGGATAGCTCAAGAAGTAGGTGACGTTGGTAACCTAGAACCTTAGGAATGGGTCAGTCATTCATTTCATTCAATAACATTGTTTTGCTAATAAACTATGGGGCAAAACTAACATTAAAAAAATAAGAGGAGTTTGTGGATTTATGCAAAACAAACAATACATGTCATTTTAGTGTTAGGAGAAACTGAATAGTTGGATAAAAACGGTTTATAGGTGACAAAGGAAGTTAAGACAGTTTTTGTCACCTAAAAGATGAATTAGCTAAAGAAAAAAAAACAAAAAACTTTCTCTTGTAAAAACATAAGAAATATTAAAGAAGCTTATTCTATTTATATTTTTTTAGTAAAATAAAGCTATTGTCTGTATTTATTTTGGATAAAACTTCACTAATTATTTTTGGATAAAAGCTTTACTGATAAAAATGACCAATTTATAGTATTTTGTATTTTCTTTCTTATTGAATTTTGTGTTCTCACAGTTTTTCCTTGAATTCCCCTTTAATTAGTAAAACAATTTTCTTCTTTTTTTAACTTTATTTTATTGTTGACATTATTAAAAGTGTTACCATTTCCCTCTCCTTTGCCCACCTCTACCCAGCCCCCCACCACACCCCTTCCCTCTGAGCACCACCACACTGTTGTCTGTGTCTGTGTCATGAATATATGTTCTTTGGCTAATTCCTTCACCTTCTTTCATCCAATCATTGAGGAAGTATATTATTTTTCCCCATTTTAATTCATTTAAATTTATAATAGTCACATGTGGGTAGTAGCTACTCTTTTGTGCAAGTTCAGACAATGGGCTTCATGCATATTATGTGAGAATACTCTCCATGTATTATTTTCATATGTAATATTAAGGGCCAACAATATCTCTTAAATAAAAACCAGTTAGATTCTAAAAGACTTGCTTAAAAAAAAAAAAAAGACTTGCTTCATCATCACAATTACTGAAATAATATATACATATGCTCTTCTTCAATATCATCTTTCTGATCTACAAAATGATGGATTGAATATAATTATTAATGTATTTTTCTCTAAAGTCTATAATTATGTGATATGTCAGTAAATATATTTGTAATAATGAATAAGAGTTTCTAGTTCTGGACTCCAGATAGGCATAATGATCTGGACACTGTGCCTATATTATTGAGCTAAGATTGTTCATTTCATAAATAGAGGAAATAATGAGTAACTCACAGATAGTAGTTGTTGATCTTAATATAGTTTCTGGGACATAGTAAAAAGTCAGTACATGTAATTTTATTTTTTTTATATATGACAGTCCTCTTCATTATAATTGAAATACTGAGTTCTTGCAAACACATTCCTCAGCTTGGTTTGTAAACAGGTATGGCTTTATGGCAAATTATGGCCATGTGTTTTGTGTAGAAAAGATATAGGTTCCCTCCTTAAAAAGATGATTGTTCTTCACATCCTCTACCTCACTGGTTAAAAGGCAGAGATAATGAGTCAGTTGGCAATGCAGGCTAGGTTAGCACCTCAGGAAGTGTTTTTACACATAGGATATCTATTCCAAGAACTTCGATGTCCTTGTGGAGCAGAACTTTCTACACGCTCTGAACCAATGAATGTACTTTGGAAATCACATAAGAAAAATATCCATATTGCAGTGTTCTTTGTTAGCAGAGGCTTAACTTACACTCTATAAAGACATTAAATTGATACTGGGAAGTATGATGCACTCATAATAACAACAACAACAAAAACTAAAATAGGTGGCATTGGCTTAGCTGTTGGCATACAGGCAGACTATATAATGCAGGGTAGAAAGTTTATCTTCAAATTGTTAATATAGGTGGTAAAATGGTCACCCATTAAAACTCAGAAGACAGAGCACATGCTTATGGAAATTGTAGTTCTATAAAATATGATTAAACTGAAATTATTGGAGATCCTTGATGATTCTGGCAGATACTAGAAAGTGGCTGATTCAGGCAATAATCAACTGATTTGCAAGCAGAGATGAAAGGGAATTCAACTCTATTGCAGGAAAATTTCTATGCATATGAGTTTAAATTGATTGAAATATTGGTAATGTTGGGCCTTGGAGTTGGAAAAGCCAAAGCTTCTGAAACCCAAGCAGGGTGATAAGATTGTCATTCGATGTCTTTTTCAAGAGCCTCCAGTTCAAGGCCAGACAGTGGGAGCCAGCTCAGCTGCAAAGAAGAGATGAATGCCGCTGCTGTCGCCTATCACTCCGCGCCTGCTGTTTCAGTTGGCCTCCCAAGAATTGTGAGCAGATGTGATCTATGACTGTGGAAATCCTGTGCTGCAAAAAAAGAGAAACCTCTGAGGGGATCTCTGTCTCCAAACATATAGGAAACCCATGAATCTTAACTGCAATCAGTAGGCTTAAAGGTTGTTCCGTCTATACACATCCATGCCCACTTTAGATGGGGCCGAAAAGGATCACAGACTAGAAAGATCCTTCTAGAGGGGGAAGCCAAAGTCCAGGAGGATACTGGAAAAAAGAATTCCTAAAGGATAGAAATAGGGTTGCCAGATGGGTAATCATGGACATCTCTCCAGGCAGGACAGGGGGTTGTCACAGTTACTGCCAACAGAGATCCATCACTGCTATAAAATACCGACCGGAGCATGCTTTCAACACCTCTACCATCCCCCCGCCCCGTTTTCACAGTTACCTGGCTCCTTCACCTATTCAGATCGAATGGAATGGATAATCTGCCTTTTAACTTATCAACCACCAGCAAATGAAAAGCAATAACTTGACAGGCTGCAAAGTACAGTGCCTCCTCCAAGAACATGGAGGGTGAGCTCCATTCGGTAACTAGTAAGTTCTTTGGAAAGCTATTGACGATAGCATATATAGGAACTTGAGTACACTGACCCAAACACTTTTAAATAATTCCTTTTTGTTCTGCCTCTTGTTCTTTTTTTAGTAATACAACTCCCAAGTTTCAAATGAGTACATGGACACACAACACTAGTTCAATTCTGGTCTCTTCTGCATCTATTGCCAGTGTTAATATAGCAATCTTCTGCTCACTGCGATGAGCTACGCGACTTTTTGTGAATCATATCTATAAAAAGAAGTTGCTTGCCCTCTATTTTCTTGTTCCTTGCTCTTGAAAGCTCCAACAGTGACATATGATGAGTGATGCAGCTTTGACCATGTAAATAAATAAAACACCCTAAGGCATATTCAAAGTATACAAAATTAAACAAACCTGAATTTCAGGGTAACCTCTCAGAATAGAGCCAACCATTCATTCTAGTCTGGCCATGTATCTACCAGGTTTCTTCCTTGAGAATTTTGTAAATCTTCTGTCTTCTACCAATGACTGTTACTTTGGAAAATTCTGAACTTAACATAACTTTCTAGTTTTAATCATGGCATACGGTTTTCACTACATACGTGACATAATTTTTTCCTTATTTTTCAAGTGCAAGAAATTTACTAAGATATGCTTAGAGGTTAATTATTCTTTATCAGATTTTCCTGCAATGTGGTGTGGCATTTCAATCTATAGAGCCACTGTTGTTTCCCTGGAATTACTAAATTTATTATTGTTCAAGTAGGTAAGTATGTGCATACTAGCCAACATTGCAATAATATTGAAAATATGTTGCTTTGTCATGGTTTACTGGTTTCCAGATGGAGCCGGATAAATTAACATGAACTTAGTGTGTAAAAACAACACAAAATTATTATCTTAATCAATATTAAATTGATTCATATTGGGTCATAATGGGCTAACATCAAGGTTTTGGCAAAGTTGAAGTACTTTCTGGATACTCAAAGGAACAATCTGTTTCCTTGCCTTTTACAGACAGCTTCTAGGAAACCCATGAATCTTAACTGGCTCATGGCCTCTTCCTCCTTCTTCAAAGACAGCAATTTGCATCTATCTGACCTTTGCCCTGTCCTCACGTTTATTTCTCTAGAAAAAACCCTCTGCATTTAAGGATGTATATGATTAGATTGGGCCCACGTGTTTAACTGAGGAAACCTTACCATCTCAAGGTCTGAATCCTTAATCACACCTGCAAAGTCCCTTTTGGAAGGTAACATACATATCCATCGGGCACATTTGGAGAGCTACTATTTTGTCTACCATACAGGGATTGTTATCCCATTTGTTTGTTTCAAACGTATAAAGAAGGAAATAAAAACAATGTTACCCAAACTCTTTCTTAAAATAGTAGAGACATGAACACTTTCTAACTAATTTTATTGGGCCAGAATTATTTTAGTACCAAAACCAGACAAAAAAAATTACAGAAGCAGATTATGAACAATCCAATATCTTTGAAACACAGATGCAAAAATCCTTCAGATGATATTTATACTCTGAATTGTCCAATAGTGTCACCTAAATGTATTTATGTCTTCATATTTGCACTTAAAAACACTATGGGGAACATTTTCAGATAGTCCAGACAGTTTTTTGGGCCTGTACGGACATTTATTATTATCATTCTTTTGGTTTTCATTGCTTTCCTCTCTTGAGTGTACAAATATATTTGGTTTCTATGGTCAAAGGCATGCAAAATCTTTACTCCACATTGTATCTTATAAAGATCAATGGATGTTTAAAATGATATATGCATTTCTTTGTCATAACTTTATAGTTAAGATTCTTTTGTTTTGTTTCAATTCTTTTCCCCTACTTTTTCTAAGGTTCATTTCATAAGTATCATTGCTTTCATAATTAATTTGCCCCTCCTAAAACCACAATGATCTAAGACAAGCCAAATTTAAATCCTACAAACTATCTTTACTCTTTAACCAAAAGGAAATGTTTTATTCCCTTTCTAACCTCTTCATATATAAATTGACTTGATCATTGGTACTAAACTTGCTTACTCTTTAATCCTGTTATTTCCATTGTTTTTCTATTGTTGTGTGTTTCTTCCTGCTCATCCTCAGATTTTGCATTATTAAATTAACATACATACATATATATATTTGAGACAAGGGGAGGGAGGAAAAGGTGTATGTGTGTGTGTGTGTTTTTTACTTTAAAGTTGCTTAACTTTATAAAATATTCAGAAGTTTAATTGTTTAAATTTATTTTTAAGTTTTAACTGCTAGATTTGCTTACTGGCTGGCTAGATAAAAATGTTTAAACACCTATAATAGGTCTCATAATGACTGTATGCACATAGTTCAAAAAGAAAGAGCCATTAACCAAAGATGGTAGAGCTTATGGGGGACTGTTATTGCTGCTGGGGGTAATATCAACTGTTAGTAAAAACTCCTAAAGGTACAATGATAATTAAATTAAGAAAATCTCAGAGAACATCTCTAGTTTTCTAATATATATTCTGCTCTTACAAAGAAATTTTACACTTCCCTGAGAGTAGTAATAAGACAAAATTTCCAACTAAATTAAAACTTAAAAAGCGGGCGAGGAAGTTCTAAACATCTGGATGATAATCAATTGCTGAGGAATAAACAGTACAAGTAAATCATAAATCATAGCAGACCAATTTAATTACCTCTTTTATAAAATTCTAAACAGAATGTTGAATTTAGTACATTCATTAACTATACAGTTATATCTTCCCTTGTATATTTTACTTTAGTTAGAATATGCATGATCATTTCCATTTGAAATGAACACTAGTGTAGTTTTTATTATTTTTAATATATTTTTATGGATTTCAGAGAGGAAGGTAGAGGGAGAGAGAGAGAGAGAAATGTCAATGATGAGAGAGAATTATTGTTCGGCAGCCTCCTGCATGCCCCTTACTGGGGATTGAGCCCACAACCCAGGCATGTGCCCTTGAGTGGAATCAAACCCAGGACACTTCAGTTCACAGGTGTATGCTCTATACACTGAGCCAAACCGGCTAGTGCATAGTGTAGTTTTAAAAAAGAGTTATATTGCTATCAATGAACTACAGTTGCATATGTTAGGATACAACTAAATTATCTAATAATGAGAGCAGCCATGAGTATTATGTGATGAGTTTAGGTTTTCCCATAGCACAAAAAACAATTCTGACTAATGGAGCTTAATGAGATTTGAGAACAAAATAATGGCTTATAGGTAGGTGCCTCTTTCCAAGTTAAAAATTCAGAGAATAATAACTGGTCTTGGCCATATGCCCACTGATGTTGTTTGGAGTATGGGATCTATTAGTAGAAAAAGTGATTGTGGAAACAAAAGTATCAGGCAAAAGTTATAGTCGCTGAATTATGTTATAAAATACAAAGGATGTTAAAATTTCAGAAGAAAAACAAGGGTGTTGGAAAGGAACAGAAATATATGTAAACCTTAGAAATAATAAGACATTCTATATTTACAAACAAAACCTGATGAATGTGGAGGAACTCAAAACCTTGTTACAATTTTGACCATGGCCTGCTTGAATAAATATTTTTATGGCTCCCATGATACTATAGTTATCTGTTTTTCTTCCTACTTCTTTAAAATTTCATCTGAATAGTTTAATGTTGTTGTTTTTTTTCTTTTCTCTTCTTGAACTAAAGAAGGAAGGTCTTAGTACCTTAATTCTAAGCTTCATTTCGCAAGTTAAAATCTTTAAAAATTGCTTCAGTCACTTACATTGATGCTTCCAAGTTCATATGACTAATACAGATTTTTAAAATAAGAACTTAATTTCTATATACCTCTCTATTATAATATCTATGTGGATAGTTCAAAATCATCACCCATACATAGGTTTTGATGTATACTTAAACTCTTCTTTGCCTAAGGAGTAAAATATTTCTATTTCCCAGGTCTGGATCTTTCCAAAATGGTGTATTTCCTTCCAGAAGAAGGATAGCAAAAATTATCTTTTCATATAGAAACAATATTCTTGCAGGACATTTGGTCCTGTCAAAAAATTCCATGGAGACATTTGGTCCACGACAAAAAAAATTTGGGTTCTATCCAAAATGTCCATGAGCATATTTTGTCCATGACAAATGGTCCTTAATATTTGGTCCTGTCCAGCATGTCCTTGACTAGAAAACATCCCTGGGTTCAAATAGACTATACCATTTGTTGGTTTATATGATTAATACCTAAAAATACAATTATGTTTTATTGGTCCTGATTGTGTTATAGCTGTATTGCCCATAATAACCCTTCTTGCCTTAGTAGTCTAGCTGGTAAAGGCACATGGGATTGGTTATATGGGTCTGGATTCTAAACTTGCAGAGGAGTGAAATTTATGTTAACTATCGATCAAATGTCTCCATGGACATTTTGGATAGGACCAAATGACAACTCATGAACAATATGCTTGTACCATACTATGACAATACCAAGTGCTGATAGCAATGTGAAACATGTGAAATTCATATTCTTTCAGAAAGAACTATAATATTAACTGGAAAGTGGGGGAATTAATGGAAATTCTCAGGCAAATATTCCTTTGTTCAACAGTACTCTGAATAATGTAACTAATGGTAACTAAATAGTAATAAAAAGGGGAGAAATGAAACTATTAAATAATATACAATTTACTGATAGTTAAATAGTTAATAATCAATAGTTAATCAATAATTAAAACCATTCTCTGACTGAAAGACATCACCACATAAAAATACTGTCTCTGATATGTGTTTGCTATAACATCCTCAAAGCAATTTACCATAAGTTCCAAAGAAGAAAACAAAATCATCTATTAAAAATGAAATCATGTTCATTCTTGCTTTAAAAATCTAACTGTAAAAATAAAATTGAACCGTCGGGCTCACTGAAAAATCTATTACAAGCCATGTGGTCTCTTTTCTGGCATATTTTTTACAGAAACATGGACTCGTTCATTCATAATTTTGAAGTGTTAAGTATGCATTTTATATGTATTTGAAAATCATCAAGTAAAGGATAAATCATATTTTCATTAACAAGACTACATTTTAAAATATCAGAGGATGAGCAGTGGCCAGAATAAATTTTTTTAAATGTAAAACAGTAGAGCGCTAATTATTTTGTGTATCATTTAAGAACATTCTTAAGCATTTTGCAAGATAATGAAATGGCCGATTAAATAGAAGTTTACAGTATTTTAATAACATATACAAAATTTTATAGCATTTTTGTCTGTCTGCCTTCTGGGCAGCATATCTCTATTCCTTGGAATTATCTCATTATATTCACCCTCACCATTGGTGTCATTCACATCAGGAACTTTCCACTGTGACACAACATCATTTTGGATTTGGATATATCAATGAAAGCCTTAAGTAATCAGATAGTAGATATTTTCCCCTGAGACAATGAAATATGATCAATGTCTTCAACCCACACACACACCAAGTGATGTGCAGTTATTAACATACATTAAAATTTAGAAATGTGTGGCAAAAATAACATTTATCACTTTGAATATGCAAAACTTATATATACTTGTAACATAATATTATTTTCTCTCGTGTTTTAGAGGCTGGTGCCTGAGACAAAGAGAATAATTATATTCATTGTCTGCTGCTGCCATAACAAATAACCACAAACCGTGGCTTAAAACAGCACAAATTTTGCATCTCATACTTTAGCAGGTCAGTTCTAGTTGGCTGTGTTGATTTCTTGCTCTGGATTTCACAAAGCCAAAATCAAGGTGTCAGCCAACTGGACTCTTCTCAGGAGACTCTGGGGAAGAATTCACATCCAAGTTCATTCAGATTATTGGCAGAATCCAGGTCCTTATGGTCACAGGACTGAGGTTCTATTTCCTGCTGCCTGTTAGCTGGCCGATGCCCTTAGCTCCTAGAGTTGTTTCTCTTGTCCTTTCATGTGGGACTCTGTATCCCAGAGTCAGCAATGGTACTTAGAAACCCTCTCAGGCTTGCAATCTCTGGTTCACCTTCTGCCACATCTCTCTTGCCAAAGAAAATTCTATGGTAAATTAGAGGCCCGGTGCATGAATTCATGCAAGGGTGGGGTCCGGCTGGCCTGCCATGATCAGGGCCGATCAGGCCAGGCCAGCCAGGGGGAAAGGATGCGGGAGGTTGGCTGGCTGACCCCGCTCCTGATAGGAGGTGGGGCCAATGGGGGGGAGTTGGCCTTGGTTGAACTCCCAGTCGAGGGGACAATTTGCATATTAGCCTTTTATCATATAGGATTCATTTATGGGCTCATGTCATTAGATGGGCCCACAGGATAATCCAGGAGAGTCTCACTATTTTAAGGTCCATGATTTTAATTGCAACTGAAAATTCATTTTTGCAATATAATATCCCCAATTTCTGGGGATTAAGGGAATGACACTTTTAGAGTGGGACATTACTCTGTCTACCACAAAGTCAACCAATTCAGAGTCATGCAGGTACTCCTTGTACTAGAATCAGATTAAGACTATTCCAACTACACTCACGTATTAAATGCCTAATTTTCCCCAGGCCTTCATTTGGTAAAACAGAGCTTATATATTTTAATTAGACACAAAGTAATTCAATAACACAATCAAATGAGATTCAAAAATTAGAATACTAATACATATTTTAAAGTAGATTTTAAAAAGAAGTTATTGTTCTGAAATAAGTATCAATGTATATTTGAATGCCACTATATGTGTATATATAAAAATATGGATGTGTATATGTGTAGGATTTTGGAGAAAAGTGGGGAATGAGAATGAAGCCAAGTGTCATCTACAGTGTGTGTGTGTGTGTGTGTGTGTGTGTGTGTGTGTGTGTGTTTATTAAATGACATCTGAGGAAAAAGTAGAGATTTGAAAAGATCAACCTGAGAAAGGTTCAGTGAAAGGTAAAAAGCAGTCTGATTGGTGTGGTGAAGTGCTGCCTGCTCCCCTTTGCTCTTTGTGGAGTCATGAAGTGGTTGTATTGTCCTTTAAAGCCCTGCTACAGTGCACATGTGACATTTTCCATGAAGATAAAAATGTAGTAAGAATATAGAATATGTGAAAAACAACAATTTTGATCTATCTTTACAATTAGGGAAAACACATTTGTCATGAACACCTGGAGAAGACAACAGATACAAAGACAGATCTCAATATATTTAATAAATGGTAGCATAACAAATTGGGATTTTTAATGCACTTAATTTTTTAAAAAATATTATGCTAAGTGAACTAAGCCAGATTCAAAAGGACAGATATCTGCTGGGGATAATGAAATGGTTCTGGAAAACATAGTAATAATGGTTGGACAATATTTTGAATGTACTTGATGTCACTAAATTGTTCATTTAAAATGGTCAATTTTATTTTATATTAGGGGCCTGGCACATGAAATTCATGCACAGTTACAGTCCCTAGGCCTGGCCTGCGATCAAGGCCATCTTCCCCAGCTGCCCGCAGCTGGCCCCGCCCCCTACTGCCACTCACCTCTGGTTCCCCATTCGCCATTGGGTGATTGGAGCCTGACGGCTGGGAGAAGGGACTGAGAGGTCAGCAGTTCCTGCCCGCTCGCCAGCCCACACCCACTGCGGGTTGCCCTCTGTGTGTGCGGTGACCGGCGGGGTGGAGGCTTTGGCCTGGCACTGCCCGCGTCCTCTGCCACCCACCCCCAGTTCCCTGTTTGCCATCGGGTGATTGGAGCCTGTTGGCTGGGGGGAGGGACCGAGAGGTTGGCCGTTCTGCCCACTCACTGGTCCCGCCCCCGCCGCCACCCAACCTGGTTCCCCACTTGCCATTGGACGATCAGAGCCTGATGGGCAAGGGAAGGGACTGAGAGGTTTCACATTCCTGCCTACTCTCCGGCCCCGCCCCCCGCCCCTGCCGTGGGTTGCCCTCTACGTGTGGGGTGACTGGCGAGGCGGGGGCCTTGGCCTGGCACCACCTGTGTCCCCCACCTACCCCTGGTTCCCCGTTTGTCATCAGGAGGTCGGAGCCTGCCAGCTGGCGAAAGAGACCTAGAGGTGGTCAGTGTGCCTCATAGTGACTGGTCGAGCAGTCATTCTGGTCATTCTGCCATTAGGGTCAATTTGCATATTACCCTTTTATTATATAGGATATTTACCATAATATGTATATGTGCATATATATATTTACCACAATAAAAAATATGTAAGGAAATTATGCCAGTTCTTGGAAATCACAGACACACACACACACACACACACACACACACACCCCTTAACTATTTTATAGTTTAAAGAAAAATTAAATAAATAATGTTGTTTAGTGACCGATCCTAATGACTGTAAAAAGATCACATTTAGAAATGTTGACATGCCATCAAATCCATACCTCTGGGGCAAATATTCACATAAATATTTATATAAATAAATGAGTAAGGCTAATAACATTATGAAGTTTCTTGGGGAAATAACAAAATTAAGCCAAATAAAGTAGAAGAAAAGAACAAATGCATGAAAATAAATGCATAATATATCGTATGTTGGCAAAAGTAAAAAATGATTAGTTGAGAAGGGTAATAATATTGAAAATTCCTTGGTAAAACTATAAAGAAAAAGATTGAAGGTACAAATAAACAGTAGGACTATAAAAGAGAACATATAACGTTAGTTTGTTTGTTTTTACTCTTTGTCCGCCTTTCTCATATAAAACCTACTTTCTTGAAAGTAGACATTTTGATTGATTTACTGCTTGTGACTGGCAAAATAATGGTCCCCAAAACGTCACATGCTAACCTGATGGAAACTGTAACTGTTGTTACCTTACATGCAAGAGGGATTTTGCAAATGTGACTAAGAATCATGGGACGTAGAGAGCATCCAGGATTATCCTAGCGAGCCTGGTGAAATCATATCAGCCCTTCTAAATGAAAGAGGGAGGAATGGAAGTCAACATGAGAGAGATATTTAAAGATGCTATGCCACTGCCTTTGAACATGGGGGAGGGACTGTCCAGCCAAGGAATGCGGATGGCCTCTGGAAGCTGGAAATGGCAAGAGGAGGAATGAACCCTTCATTAAATCGTCCAAGAGGTTCCTTAATTTTAGACCAGTTTAATGCATTTTGGACTTCTAACTTTTAGCATTATAACATAATAAATTTATTTTAAGTCATTGTTTGGTCATTTGTTATAGTGGTAATAGACAACTATATGCATTCCTGAATTCTCAGCATCTAAAAGAGGAAGATCTCTGACCCTTTGAGACAGCATGGAGGGACCTGGAGAGCATTATGCTAAGTGAAATAAGCCAGTCAGTCAGAGAAAGACAAGTATCACATGATCTCATTCATATGTGGAATCTAATGACCAAAATAAGCTGATGAACAAAACATATCCAGAGACATAGAAGCATGGCATAGACTGTGGAATCTCAGAAGGAGGGTGGGTAGGTGGGAAGAGATTAGCCATAGAACTTACATGCATATATGCATAAACCATGGACACAGACAATAGTGTGGTGAAGGCCTGGGGTGGGTGTGGGTGAGGGCTAAAAGGGGGCAAAGGAGAAAAAAAGGGGACATATGTAATACTTTCAACAATAAACATTAAAAAAAAAAGTTCCTGGCACAAATAAGTCAACTAATTGCATTGTAAATTGCAAAGTCCACATATCACTACAGGTTAATTGACATTTCACAAAGACAATTATACCCAAAGTATTAAATCTACTATATTAATATTAGTGTATTACTCAGCAGCTCTTTCTCAACTGAACGTTAGACACTGGAATACATACCTAAATAAAGGAAAGAAACTAATAACTGGGAACATTAGATTGCTCGGATCACAGATTTTACAGAAATACAATTGGATTGGGTTGAGTAATTTCTAAATTCCTTTTAAAGTATGACATTTCAGTAACAAAAGATCAAGAAAAATTTAATTTGTCATAGGTGGTATTTTCAGCATTATTATCTATTTCACACAAAAAATTGCTCAAATTAAAATGCATAAGTCCATGTAAAAAATAATTCCCAGAGTCTAAAGATAATTAGGATTAGGTGATTTACAAAAATGAAACAAAAATAAAACAAGTCCTCCAGCCTTTATTTTAAGACTATTTTGCAAAGTTCTTTTTGTCTGTCAATAGTCCTATAGGTTTCAGCATTTTAAAACTTCATGGGATGCTATAGAGTCTATAGACTATGACAATTGTTGACTAATTCATTATTCTGTCAAATATTAATTGAATATTTAACATGGGCCAACTAGTGCTCTAGTTGTATAGAAAAATAAAGTCAATTCTTGAGAGGGCAGAAGCCATTAGTACTGAAATGGCAAATTCAGTGTATTAGAATGGACTTCACCTGAGCAAATACAAGTTCATTATAATTTACTTGACTGAACAAGTCCCAAGAATGCTTCACATAATCTAGAAGACCTAGGTCCATTCAATTTTAATTGGTTACAAAAATGTTATCACTATAACAATAGCCACCAAATCACTTGGAAGTCCATAATATTTTTGAAAATGTATAATATGAAATACAAATAATTTGTTAAAAATAAAATTTTCCAGCCCGGCCAGTGTGATCTATGAGGCAGGGGGTCATGGCTCAATTTCCGGTCAGGGCACATGCCTTGTTGTCCGCTTGATCCCCAGTGTGGTGTGCAGGAGGCAGCTAATCAATGATTCTCTCTCATTGATGTTTCTCTCTCTCTCTCTCCCTATCTGAAATCAATAAAAAATATATTTAAAAAAATTTCCAGTAGAGGGTACAATTACAGGTTTTATATTTAGGAGGCCATTATATTGAGACTTTAATTTACTTCTTATGGGTCATACAGTTTCCTAACAGTTACTTAAATGATAAGGAAAACTTCATAAAAAATATGTATGAATAAGAAATCATATTTTTTATACAATGAGGTTAATAGCAGGCATAAACAGAAATTGTAGTTTATAATGTTCACATAATAAAAAGAAGCAAAGGGCTGGAAATGAAGGTTAGCTTAGTAATTCTATAATATGTTTACTTTTTCAAGAAATGCTAACATCTAATCAAAACCTTTGAGGATTTTTATGTTTAGCAAATACATGCTTACATAACATATCATCTTCCATCTTTTTTTATAACTAAGAATTTTTGCATGAAACATATAGTTGTACCTGTAGAGTTTAATCTTTTGAAGGGATCATAAAATAACTTCCACAGCAAGGAATTGTGTCAAGTTATTTTCCTTTACATTAGTGGAGGAATAAATATATAGTTATAAATGTTTCTCAGAAAACCAAGTTTCTTATTTTAAGTTGATTTTTTTTTTCAGGATTGTTTAGTAGTACATACTGTGACAGTGGAACTAGTTTTAAATTCTAAGGAAATTTATGAAATAAAAAAATAGAATTAATTGCCTATTTGTGGAGTGTGTTATAATTTTCCAAGTATAGGTCTTTTACTTCCTGAGTTAAATTTATTCTTAGGTATTTTTTAGATGCAATCATAAATGGTATCATTTTCTTAGTTTCCCTTTCTGACAGTTCATTATTGGTGTGTAAAATGCAAAATAATTCTGAATGTTTAATTTTTTATCCTGTTAATTTACTGAATTCATTTATCAATTTTAGTAGTTTTTTGGTGGAATCTTTAGGGTTCTCTATATATTGCATCATGTCATCTGTAAATAATGACAGTTGTACTTCTTCCTTTCCAATCTGAATGCCTTTTACTTCTTTTGCTTGTCTGATTGCTGTGGCTAGGGCTTCCAGTACTTTCTATTTAAAAAATGTTATTTCTATCCAGCCATTTACTTTTCCAATTCAGGTGCCAGGAATTTTTATTTGGAGATAGGAGCGAAATGTAGAATGACTATATTGGGGCAAATTAGAAAGTCTTCTTTATGAAGTTTGGAAAAGGCCATTAAAACAGAAATGGTAGGGATGTAGAATCTGTTTTTCTGGGAACAGGCATGTTCTTGGGCTGTGTATATATGGAAACTGTGAACTGAAAATATATTTGCTTAAAACTATCTTTTAATGTGTAACCTGAAGGAAGTCTCTCTCTCTTTTTTTTTTTTTTTTTTTTTTTTTTTGGCACTTAGAGAATTCTGTATAACATTGTTTGAGGCTTCCTGGCCTTCCATGATGAGAGTTTATTAACTGCAATGCTTAAACTCTTGGACTGAGTTAAAATCCAGTAGTAACCACTATTTGGCACTATTTGGTGTTTTGGGGTAAATGTTAATAGATTTCATGTTGTCATAGCCATATGGTTCTCTTTGTCCTGTTTTGTTTTGTTTGTTTTCTGGACATGCTTCTTTTAGTTTGTGTTAATGTACCTATTAACATTTTTATTTATTTACTTTTTTAAAATATATTTTATTGATTCTTCACAGAGAGGAAGGGAGAGGGATAGAGAGCTAGAAACATCGATGAGAGAGAAACATCGACCAGCTGCCTCCTGCATGCCCCCTACCGGGGATGTGCCCGCAACCAATGTACATGCCCTTAACCGGAATCGAACCTGGGACCCTTCAGTCCGCAGACCAATGCTCTATCCACTGAGCCAAACTGGTTTCGGCTCTTTAAAGATTTTTAAAACCCGGAATACAAGTAGTCCTCAAAAATCTCCATAAATATGTATTTTAAAGAAATGACAGTGATGAAAAATAATAAAAGTGAAGTTACTAGGATAAAAATAATCAGGGAAAGGATTAAGAAATTCTACCCCAAAAAATCTACAAAAAGAAAGGTTTCCAATAAAATAACTAACACAACAATAAATTAAAGTTATGGTTTAAGGATAATAATTAATGCCTTAATTCATTTCTCCAGGGCCCGGGATAAAGAGAAATGATTATTGGAAGAAAATAAAACTGCCAGCGGTAATGAGAACATAGTGACTTGGAATGGAAGGGACATAAAAGGCACAGAGAGATGATGACATAATTAAGCCTCCTAGCTAAAGCTCAATGAAACACACATGACACAATCTGGGGCTAGCTGTGATAATTATTTTATGTGTGTCTTGGAAACATATGGCACCCTGAAACAATGTGTCCACATATGTTGTTGTGCAATGAGTTTTCTTACTGTGCTTATGCAAATTCGTTATTCAAGTGTAGTGTAGAGCCTGATACCACCTGTCATTTTCCTGACTGCGACACAGACCGTAAAATTAGTGTACTGCACATTTATGCAGAGAAGGTGGTGATTACTAACACTGAACATTCTATATCGAGAATGACATCCTATTAAGTTATGCATAATCAATTCTCACTTATTGGTAGTTATGGACGAGCATACAAATAGAAAATAAAGGTGTGTGCTAGAGAGAGAGAGAGAAGAGAGAGAGAGAGAGAGAGAGAGAGAGAGAGCATGTGCTTAGTTTTTCAATAGAACATTGATTCAAAAGTATCTAGAAAAATGGTTGTTGCTCTCTCCCATTTCTTTTACTTAATCCTCACCCAAGGATTTTTTCCCATTGATTTCTAGAGAGAATGGAAGGGAGGTGGGGGTGACAGAGGGAAACATCAACCTGAGAGACACATTGATGGGTTGCCTCCCACACCTGCCTCTAACAGCCAGGGAAATCTGCAACCAAGGTAGGTGCCCCTGACTGGGAATTGAACCCTTGACCCTTGGGTCCGTGGGCTGGTGCTCTAACTACTGAACAAAACTGGCCAGGGTGCTATCTCCATTTCTTAATAGCTTAATGCAATAATTCTTGTTTGAAAGTAACATCGTTGATTGATTTACATTTTGAATTTTTCTGTGTTGCAATATTTCTAAGAAAGGACATTGAAAAGCTTGGTGTAGATTATGTAATACTTACTAACATCTAATCATGGAATAAATTATTTCTATAACAATGCAAAGCTTCATTTAAATCACTACACTTATGTTAACATTCTAGAAAAGATGCAATTGACTGCCTTCTCTATGAGGAAAGGGGTAGGTAATTTTGTGTTTAACTTTGTAATTACAGTAGACCTTATTAAGGACAACTGCATGTTGCACATGAAAATTAAAGTAGAATGAAAGTTTACCTTGATTGGGGACAAATTAGTACTTCCAGAGATATAAATTAATGGGCTGATATTTCCATAAAGGACATACAGATGGCCAACAGGCATACGAAAAAATGCTTAACATCATCCTGAAAATGCAAATCAAAATTTCAATGAAACTTTACCTCACACCTAGAAGAATGGGTATTCTCAACAAAAAACAAGTGTGGGCCTGAATGTGAAGGAAAGAGAGCCCTTATGCATTGTTGGTGGGATTGCAAATCTGTATAGAAAACATTATGGAGGTTTCTCAAAAAAATAAAAAAATAGAACTACTCTATGACTCAGTGATTTAACTTCTGAAAATTTATCTGAAGAAAACAAAAACACAAATTCAAAAAGATTTTTGCACCCCTATATTCATTGCAGCATTATTTACAATATCCAGATATGGAAGCAACCTAGGTGTCTATTGGTTGATGAATGGATAAAGATGGTGTGGTACATATACACATTAGAATATTACTCAGAAAGAAAAAAGAATGAAACCTTATCATTTGCAACAATATGGATGGACCTAAAGAGTATTATCTACATATATAATAGAGGAATATGCAAATTGTCCATTATAGCATCACATCATGACCGGATCAGCAGGCTGCTTCCCTGCCCTCTGCTCAGGCAGCTGCAAGGCCCAGGGTAGGATAGGATACGATAGGAGGGGATATGAAAGGAGAGGGAGAGGAAGGCAGGCCTGCAAGCAGACAGGCCGAGAGGAGAAACAGAAACACAGAAAGGGAACAAGAAAAAAGACGCAGGAATGAAAAAGGGAAGGAAATGTGGGGCTGCACGTGGGATGGGGTGGCGACCGTGGGGGGGCATAGCAGGTGTGCCTGGCGAGGGATGGGGTGCAGGTGGCACGGAGCAAGGAGCCCCACCCAGATGCAGGAAGAAGGCGGTGGCAGCCATTGAGGGGAGGCGCCCATGGGTCCAGGACAGAGTGGAGGATGGTCCGAGGCCTTTCGGATGGAGGTGCTCCTGCTTCATGGCAGCCGCGCCCAGGCTGCGCAGGCCTCGGCCACCCTCGCTGGGCCAGGCATCCCGGGCAGGGAATGGGAGCAGGATAGTGGCAGGGGGTCCGGGGAAGGGAGGATGGCAAACACCTGTCCAGGTCTGAGCCCTGGGCTGGGGGTTAACTCCCCGCCCCAACGGAAACTTTACAAAGGGAAGGAGGGAGGGAAGAACTTTATAAAGGACTCAGTAGAGAGCAGAGTTAAAAAAAGAAAGAGGATGTGTAAGTGAACTGTAGGAGCTATAATGAAAATCAAGTATAGTTGTGTACTGGGGACAGATTTTAAAAGTAGGAGTCAGAAAAGAGAAAAGATAAATGATAGTGAATAATTAGGCAGGTAGATAGATAGATATTAAAACAGGGGAAGTAAGTAGAAAAGAATGTATGGGAAAGGTAGGATGAGAGAGAAAGAGGGAGGGAAGAAAAGTTTTAAAGGGGAGCCAGTAGAGCTTAAAAGGAGAATGGGAAGAAGGAAAAAATGGGGGAGGGAACAAAGCAGGTCCAAGGGAGGAAGTGAAGAAAAAATTAAGGTGGGAAGGAAGGAAAAGTGGAGGGAGGGCAGGGGTCAAGATAAAGAAGGGATGTGGGCATGGAGGGAGGGTAGGAGAAAGATGGAAAGAAGGATGATGGAACAGAAGTAGGAAATAAGGAGGAAAGCAAAGTTTATAAATGATGAGTCAGTAGGGAAAAGTGTTACATAAAGGAGAGAAAAATTGTGTGAGAGGGAGAAGCCAATAAGGAAGTCAAATACAATTGTGTGTCAAGGGGATAAGATTAAAAAACAAAAGTTAATAGGGCTGACCAGGCCCACAGGGGAGTGCAGTTAGGGGGATCAGGCAGGCAGGCAGAGTGGTTAGGGCAGGCAGTCAGGTGAGCAGTTAGGAGCTAGAGGTCCCAGATTGTGAGCGGGACATCCCCTGAGGGCTCCCAGATTGGAGAGGGTGCAGGTCAGGCTGAGGGACCCGCCCCCCATGCACGAATTTTGTGCACCGGGCCTCTAGTGCTAAAATAAGTCAGAGAAAGATAAATACCATATGATTTCACTTATAGGTGGAATCTAAAAAACATAAAACAAATGAACAAACAAAACAAAATAAAGACTCATAGATACAGAGAGGAAAAAATGATGGTTGCCAAAGGGGAAGAGTGTAGGTAAAGTTTAATATTTTTCTCTTTGGTTTTCTGTGTTTCAAGTTGCACATTCTAAAGTATGTGTTTTTCAGTATGAAAAATAGCTATTGTTACAAAAAAAAAGTGATGTGTAAAAGTAAACACCTTTCTATGACTTCTAATCATATACAAACTCGTTGGGGGGTTACTCTCCTTGGGGGTTACACAGAGGTAACATAATCACTGTCAGAAAATGATGCTCTGCATCTTAGGTGAACATAGAATCATCAGCCTCATGGAGTATTGCAAATATAGTGACAGTAATATTTACCCTCCAAGTAGTATAATGTTAACTTTCTCATGAAACAGTGAGAAGGCATGTAAGTGAGGTGTTATTCTCTTAAAAGAGCCATTTTGTTGTTTTAGTTTAGTTAGAAAACTATTTAAGTAGAATGCACCTGACTTGAGCAAGTAAAATTGCTTTTAGAAAATTATTCAAGTCAAGTGCTCTCTGAGGTCAGTAATCACAACATGGAGTGGCACCTGGGGGAGTGCTGACAATGAAGTAAAGAAGGAAAGGAACCACTATCAATTAAAACCCGTTTTCGGTTATTTTAAAACATTAATGAAATATTCCCAAAGATATAGGGTAATCAAGAATATGCAAACTACTGATTACTCTTCAGTTAGCAGTGAATTTGCAATAAATGGAACAATTAAATCTTTATGGATCAATGAAAAGTTAACAAAGGTGCTTGCCAAAGTCAGTGTTGAGATCACTCATGAAGTTGCAGAAATGTGAAGGTCTTTTAAGTCACAGAAGCTTTATAAATCCATTGCAAAGTGGTACATTAAAAAAAAAAAGACAATTTAATTTCCTTTACAAATAATTTTTAACTCAGAAAATTTATGGATTATAAAAAATAGAATAGTGATTAAGTTTCTGAAAAAAATATTACATTTTACTTAAAGGCGTTTCAGTTTTCTATGAATTGAGATATACATATTTTAAAACTAAACAGTACAGCTGATAGGATTATAAATATAGCCAATTCTATTCAAATATTCCCTGAAATAATCATATTAACTGGATTCTAGAAAGAACATAAATTGAAAATATGGTATTGAATTTTTAAAATCACTGTTATATGCAAAATAAAGTAAAATGGATATTTCTTCTATACAGTTAATGTAATTGAAATATAAAGATTCTAGATCAATAATTTTAATTAAAATGGGAAATCACCAACATCATTTTTAAGACTATGTAATTATATGGAGATGATCTTTCAAAGAAAAAAATATTTCTAACTTTATGAAAGTTCATGAAGTTCTTAGATAACTAGGTAAATTTAGGTAATTTATTAAATCCATTTTGGAATTTTATAAATGAAGTTTCAATTACTAATTTATTCATTATATCTTAAAAATGTTATAACATACTGTCCTACACACACACACACACACACACACACACACACACACATTCACTTATATAAGTAATTTGGAATTCTAATGTTTGCAAAGAACCAAACATATTTAAGTAACACAGAAAAACATAAATATATTCAAACAATCATTTCAAGGAGGAGCTTAAGGGATAAAAATATGTCCTGACTTTTGGCTCAAGTTTTGTAATAAACAGACAATATATTAAACACTTGATATTTTCTTAAAAGCAAATTTGAATAATAGAATAAAGATATCTAACTACAATCCTATATAATAAAAGGCTAATATGCAAATCAACTGAACGGCAGAATGACCGGTCGCTATGATGCACACTGACCACCAGGGGCAGATGCTCAATGCAGGAGCTGCTCCCTGGTGGTCAGTGTGCTCCCCAGGGAGAGCACTGCTCAGCCAGAAGCCAGGCTCATGGTTGGCAAGCGCATTGGTGGTGACGGGTGCCTCTCCCTCTTCCACGGCAGAACTGAGGATGTACGACTAATGACTTAGGCCTGCTCCTGTCAGTGGGACATCTCCCAAGGGCTCCTGGACTGCGAGAAGGCACAGGCCTGGCTGAAAGACCCCCCAAGTGCACGAATGTCATGCACCAGGCTTCTAATCTATAACAATAAAAGAATAATATGCTAATTAGACTGGACGTCCTTCTGGATGACCTTCAGGACAGAGCTAGGGCAGTGAGGGAAGCCTGGATCCCAGTGGCAGAGGGAAGCCAGTGCTGGCAGCTGGGGGAAGGAGACCCACTCTTGCACAAATTTCCTGCATTGGGCCTCTAGTAGTGTTAACTAGTAAAACATATACATTATATAATATACTACATAAAGTATTATACAGAATTTACAAATTTATGTTAAATTTAACAAAACTAGAGAGCAACTCTGTACTTTCAGCCTTCCTGCTTAGCTATAACATTTTATGCATATTTATTACTTTCTTTTGCTTTATGCAATTTCAATGATTTAGAGCCTTCATTATTTTAATAACAAAATTAGAAAGTTCATTCAACAGCTTAGTCAAACTGAGTTGTAAAAAATTTTGCCTCAATTTAAAGCCCTTTACTGATCCCATTTATATGTATAAAAGCCTAAGCGACCGACTGACCATTTGGCTGTCCAACTGGTAGCTATGATGCGCAATGGCCACCAGAGGGCAGACGCTCAACACAGGAGCTGCTGAGCTGCAATGACTTGGCAGCTGTGGTTCTCAGGTGATGCACCCAGAACCAGAGAGGAGGGAGCCTGATTCTGGGGTGCATCACCTGAGAACAATCCTCTCGCAATCTGGGGCCCTTCAGGGGATGTTGGAGAGCTGGTTTTGGCCCGATCCCTGCAGGCAAGGCCGAGGGACCCCACTGAGGGCCTCTAGTTTAAAATATAATTGTCTTATTTACTCAACTGACATTGATAATCATAGTAGACTATTATTATTGTTGCTTTAATCATCTAATACAGTTGAGAAAATTTAAAAGGAAAAAGATTTATTTATTCATTCATTTATTATATTTTATTCTGGTAACCATGTCTGTGTCTATGAGTTTGTGTTTGCTTGTTTTTTTTTTTTTCTTGTTTATTCATTTGCTGCTTTCAGTTTTATAATATAAACTAGAGATTTCTTTTTCCATTTTCAAACTGTTATATTTCAATGATGCATTTTTAGGTTGTATACATTTTTTCTTATTGTCTACTAGTATGTAGTACCACAGACATTTAATGTTGGAAAAAATGTTAGAGAATTTAAAAAATAAGCCCTTTGGTTACACAATTGAGGAAAATTAAATCCTTAGAAGTGAAATATTTAGATCAAGGTAACACAGTTATTAATGACACATTTAAAGTGTAGTGAAGTTATCCACAGTGAAATGCAATTTCCTTCACAGTAATATTAATAGAAACCCATATCTGTGGTTAACATATAAATCTGATCCCCCACCCCCCATATCATGTTTGCTGTAATCACATAACAATGCTTCCTTTGGTGTTTTATTACATGATTTGTGCATATGTATGATTATAAAAATGACACTTATAAGTTTTGAATTTTATCATGTTTACAATGAAAACAGTTCCAAAAGTGACTTCTTTTTTTTTTTTTCCCCATGTGTTTCAGATTATGTGAAATCGAAGGTGCGCAATGGCATTTGCCAAGACAGTTGAGTATAGAACTCTGGATGACTGGTGCTGCAAACATAAAAAACAATCCAATTGCTCCATGAAAGTCCCTAAAGTTAATGCCAATACCCATTCAATTGATGTTTTTAAAAATATATATTTATATTGATTTCAGAGAGGAAAAGAAAGGGAGAGAGAGATAGAAACATCAATGATGAGAGAGAATCATTCATTGGCTGCTCCCGACATGGCTGCAGCGCTCGCCAGCCGTGAGCCCGGCTTCTGGCTGAGTGGCGCTCCCCCATGGGAGCACACTGACCACCAGGGGACAGCTTCTGCATTGAGCGTCTGCCCTCTGGTGGTGACAGGTTGTTGCACAGTTTGGTCAATTTGCATATTAGGGTTTTATTATATAGGACTAGAGGCCTGGTGCATGAATTCAAGCATGGATAGGGGCCGGGCCAGCTGGGGTGAGGAGACATGGGAGGGTTGGATGGCTGGCATGGATGGCCGGGCCAGCTGGGGAGAGGAGACATGGGCCATTGGATGGCCAGCCCCACCCCTGATCAGGCCGGTTGGCTAGTTGCAATGCGGTCATAGCGACTGGTGGTTCTGGTCATTCTAGTCATTTTGGTCGCTTGGTTTTTATATATATAGATTTGAAATAGCTTAATACTGTCCAGTTTGTGCTTGTTTCAAGGGATTTTTAACAGGTAATTTTAAAATTCACATGTTATATCAGATTCTTCTTTTTATTATTTTGCACTGTAATAAGCTCAATATATTATTTTAAAACATTTATCCTGCCTTTTATAAATGTTAACCAAATCTTTGGAAACATTTTTTTCTATTCTACCTTCTACTCTACCTTGCTGAAAAAGATTAACTTCAAATCTAAGATTTTCTTTGACTTATCTTTTTCAGGAAAAACATTGTTGTAGTTTACTTCTGTTGGGCTTTTCCTACATTGCTTTTCATAACTTCAAGCATTAAGCCCATTTACATTACAGCTGACTTGGGATAAAATATACTTCAAAATTTATTTTCTCAGAATCATTTCATCTAATAAAAAAATCATTTCATTCCTTGAGTAATCATCCTTAAATAATGACAGTAAGGAAGCAAAAAAAAAAAAAAGTGTGAAGAGGGGCATGAAGAATATTTTGCCAGGGATTGAGTGCTTTCCTAACTTTACTAGAGGCCTGGTGCAAGGATTCATGCACTTGTGGGGTCCCTCAGCCTCACCTGCAGGGATTGGGCTCTCCGACATCCCCCAAGGGGTCCCGGATTGCGAGCGGGTGTGAATCCATGCACCGGGCCTCTAATATGCATATAAGATATTTGATTAATCTCTTCCTCCCCTCCCCCCTCCCCCCTTCCCTCTGAGATTCATCAGTCTGTTCCAGATTTCCATGCCTGTGGTTTCCACTTCTGCATTGAGCGTCTGCCCCCTGGTGGTCAGTGCGTGTCATAGCTACTGGTTGGACAGTTGGACGGTACCTTAGGCTTTTATATATATAGATGGAATTAAAATGACTAAATAACAATTTTGCAAATTTTAGTATATTCAAAGTACTTAAAAATTAATTAGTAGATGTAAAAACAATGAAGATTTTGGGGTATCTCACTCCCTGAGACTCCAAACTAGTATTTCTTGTCTTGGATTAAGGAATCCATTTCCCAGTCTCATGTGAAATACTGTTGAAAATAGTTCACAAATTGCTCCTTTGACCCAAAGGAAAGGGTAGGATAGTCTCCATTTTGTAAAATCTTATAATAATTAGATAGACTCAATTAGTTTAGTAGCTAATCTACATGGATTTCAAATAGCATGTCATTTAGTCGTCCTACCATTTTACTAATTTTAAACAGATTTTAAAAATTAATTTAATTTGTATTTACAAGCTCTTCCATGAGCTATATAGCTATCCTATCTAATAATAGAGTAATATGCAAATTAACCATCACTCCGTGACAAAATGGCGGCGCCCATGGCCACAAGATGGTGGCGCCCAGTCCTCTCAGGCCCACCGAAGCCCCCCAGTCCCAGAGAGGGCTACCGCTGAGAGCAGGCAGCATGTGACCTGGGCTGTTGGCCTGGGAGGGTCCCGAATACCCCTGGCTGATCTGCTCCCAGCTGCAGCCCTGGCCGTTGGCCTGGAGGGCTGCCGCCGCTTCCCCCGCCCCCCCCCACATCGCTCCTAGCCGCAACCTGGCTGTAGCCTGGGAGACTGCGAACAACCCCCGCCTGATCTGCTCCCAGCCATGACCTGAGCAGTGGCCTGGGAGAAGGCGCACACACCCCGGGGTGATCTTCTCCCAGCCGTGACCTGGGTAGTGGCCTGGGAGGCCGCGCGTACCTCCCCCCACCTCCCCCCGCACAATCTGCACCCAGCTGCGACCAGGGCAGTGGCCTGGGAGGCTGCGCGCACCTCCCCCCACCTCCCCCCACCCCCAATCTGCTCCCAGCCTCGACCCGGGCAGTGGCCTGGGAGGCCACGCGTACCTCTCCCCAACTACCCCTGCACAATCTGCACCCAGCCGCGACCCAAGCAGTGGCCTGGGAGACGGCGTACACCCACCCCACCCCACCCCCACCCCCTGTGTGATCTTCTCCCAGCTGCGACCTGGGTAGTGGCCTGGGAGGTCGCGCGTACCTCTCCCCACCTCCCCCTGCACAATCTGCACCCAGCTGCAACGGGGGCATTGGCTTGGGAGAAGGCACACATCCCTCGGTGTGATCTTCTCCCAGCCGCAACCTGGGCAATGGCCTGGGAGAAGGCACACACCCCCTGGCATGATCTTCTCCCAGCCGCAACCCAGGCAGTGGCCTGGGAGAAGGCACACCCTCCCTGCATGATCTCCCAGCCACGACCTGGGCAGTGGCCTGGGATATGGCCGGGTGCGGATCTGCTTCCAGTTGAGACCCGGGCAGTGGCCTGGGAGATGGCGCACACCCCCACATGATCTGCTCCCAGCTGAGACACAGGTCCAAGCTGGGAGCAGATCGTGGGGGTGGGGGAGGTGCACACAGTCTCCCAGGCCATTGTCCAGGTCGAGGCTGGGAGCAGGGGAGCGCATTTGGGGGTGACCGGTCTTTCAGGGGAGGGCAGTTGGGGATGATCAGGCTGGCAGGGGAACAGTTAGACATAGATCAGGCTGGCAGGGGAGTGGTTAGGGGGTGATCAGGCTGGCAGGTAGAAGCAGTTAGGGGTAATCAGGCAGGCAGGCGAGCAGTTGGGAGCCAGCAATCCCGGATTGTGAAAGGGATGTCTGACCCCCCGAGGGGTCCCAGATTGGAGAGGGTACAGGTTGAGCTGAGGGACACCCCCCACCAGTGCATGAATTTCATGCACCGGGCCTCTAGTTCTATCTAATAAAAGAGTAATATGCAAATTGACCATCACTCTAAGACACAATATGGCTGCCCCCATGTGGTCAAAGGTGGCTGCCCCCATGTGGACACAAGATTGTCGCCACAAGAAGGCCTGCAGGGAAGGGCAGTTGTGGGCAGTTAGGGGTGACCAGGCTGGCAGAGGAGGGCAGTTGGGGGAGACCAGGCTGGCAGAGGAGGGCAGTTGGGGGAGACCAGGTCATCAGGGGAGGGCAGTTGGGGGAGACCAGGCCTGCAGGGGAGGGCAATCTAGAATAACCAGGCTGGCAAGGGAGGGAAGTTAGGGGTAACCGGGCCAGCAGCAGAGGGCAGTTGGGGGCAACCAGGCCTGCAGGGGAGGACAGTTAGGGGTGACGAGGCCAGTAGGGGAGGGCAGTTAGGGGCAATCGGGCCGGCCGGGGAGCAGTTAGGCATCGATCAGGCTGTCAGGGGAGTGATTAGGGGGTGATCAGGCTGGCAGGCAGAAGTGGTTAGGGGCAATCAGGCAGGCATGCAGGTGATCGGTTGGGAGCCAGCAGTCTTGGATTGTAAGAGGGATGTCTGACTGCCTGTTTAGGCCCTAAACGGGCAGTCAGACATCCCTCGAGGGGTCCCAGATTGGAGAGGGTGCAGGCTGGGCTGAGGGACAACCCCATGTATGAATTCCGTGCACTGGGCCTCTAGTATAATATATAAACACAACAATAAGTAATTGTATAAATTAGACATGATCCAGGCATTTTAAGTCAAATTGTCCAGATTAAACCAGTGTGTGGGAGCTCAGATGTCTAGTTTCTTCCTTGTCCTTTGTGGACCTTGAATTACTACCATGATACACAGTTTCTGAGAAAAAGTTTCTGCCTTGTAATTTCTAATTAGATTACCAAGAAATTTAATTTAGTCCTCAGTAAACAATGCATATATTATTAAGATAAAAAAAACAACAACTTACCAAGTCCAAAACAAACTAATTATTTAGCAATCCACCAGCATTATAATTATAAAGAAAAAAAAAAACCTTCATTGAATTTTCATTTTCATCTAAGGGAAGATGCAATTATCACAGGCCTCCAATTATTTCCGCTATTTGTCATATGCACACCCAGTGTACAAGCAAACCTACACAGGCACTCTTTTGAAGGACTTTTAAAAGTAAAGTGAATACACCTTTGTAGCCAGGATACATACACACAGAAAATACTGCACCCTGGAAACTTGAAAATCTAAAATAAAACATAAATCAACTGCATAGAATGAGACATAAATATAGCAAGGTCATATGATGTAGATCAATATATAAAAGTAAATTTTGTATCCTTAAAAAATAAACAATCTTAGTCCTGGATGGTGTGGCTCAGTTGGTTGGAGAGTCGTCTGCCCCGGCCAGGGGGGTCTTCTAACGGGGGTACCGAGGTGGCGCACCTAAGAGAATGAGACAGACAAGGGACGCAAAGAATGGAGGCAAGACAAAGGGGATTCTGATCAAGCCTCGAAATTTTATTTTTTACATCGTTCCTTATATGTGATTTCTAGAAGGGTGGATGCCTAGGAGGGGTGGGGGATGACCTAGATAATCGGCTAAAGTCGTAAAGGGTGTGGACTATAGATAAAGGGTGTGGCGGTTGAAGGGCGGCTACAGAAGGAATGCTTTGTCCTCAGGCAAGAGGAAGTGGGCCTAGTTTCAGTAACTTACTGAAGGTCAGAGTTAATCCTTTGACCAACTCTTGGCTCCTGACATTTCCTCCCTCTCTGTTTAAGAAACGGGAGTGGGCATTAATCGACCGAGGAGACATTGACCTGGTTCCTCCCGTGGGCTTTGCATACCCACCGTGTGTGGCTCTTGACATCTTTTGGGGAGGAGAGGCAGAGCCATTATTTTTATCGATGTCAACCTCTATGCAAACCAGGTATACTCTCAGGGAAATCCAGAGGAGGTTGGAAAAATATCCCAACCTTCCCTTGCAATGCTTTGCTCTGCACCCGGTTCGATACCCATACCTCTGGCTCTGGCTAGAGCGTAGGTAAGCATCCCTCTGGTTAAGATGCTGTCCCCGTAGGGAAGGAGCGAGTCTGGGTCCGGAGGTGCTCGCGCTCTTGGTAAACCGAGCCCCACCTATCGGCCATTTCCAGGCGTTGATAATGAATCTGAATGGGTTTTGCTAAAGCTGAGGTCGGTTATTTCTCTAAACGCCCAAGGGCCAAATGTAAGAATAAGGAGAAAACCAACAAGGGGACCAAGGATGGGGAGGAGGTAGGGGAGGAGTCCATTAAGTCCACTCCAGAGCGGGTTCTCAAATAGCTCTTTTCGTCTCTTGACGAGGTTTCTCGGACGATGCCAGACTTGTTGGCGTAGAAGCAGCATCGTTCCTGTAGAGCCAAACATATCCCTCCCTGTTCTGCCGTGAGCAAATCTAAACCTCTTCTATTTTGTAATACGACTTCTGCTCAATTAATTGATTAGAGAGTTTTGTGAAGGAGTATATTGCTACTCCTAGACCTGCTGTGCCGGAAGCTACGGCTCCAGAGATCCCTAGACCAACGAGTAAGGGGATGAATTGGACAGCCCATTTACTATGCCCCGCAATGTAATCAAGACTGGGTAAGGGAACAGGCTCATCCCCTGGCAGGGCTATATAGGCTAGATTCACAGGGATTGCCAAACATTTTTAAGAGTAGTTTCTCATGGTTAACTGGAGGTCCAAAACCGCTGTAAGTCATTGGTATCAGGACCAGCAGTAGGACTTCAATAATTGTTTTCATGACCTGTAGATAAATATGTCTCAGGGATAATTTCCCTGGATGTGAGATTATTTTTCTTTTGGGGGGTTAATTGGCTTGACGAGGCGTTCAGGTAGCCATCGCGGTCCTTCCTCTTGTGTATCATAGACACAGGCGGACCCTCGTCCCCAAATGAGGACCGGATCGGGACCATGCCACTTAGAGGTTAGTGGATCTTTCCACATAACCTTAGCATATTGATTTTTTGTTTCTTGGTGCCAAAGACGGTCTGCAGCAGATTTTCCATTTCTATCTAGTTGTAGAAAATTGAGGGTAAATAATGCGTGATTAAGGATATTGCGGGGAGAGCCTTTTGTAGGATAAATGTTGTTTGTTTTGAGTTTAGTTATGGTATTTTTAAGGGTTTGGTGAGCCCGCTCTATTATTCCCTGCCCTTGAGGGTTATAGGGAATGCCAGTGACATGTTTGATTTGGAATTGATGGCAGAAGTTTTGGAATGCTTGGGAGGTATATCCAGGCCCGTTGTCTGTTTTAATTTTTTGAGGTTTACCTATAGTGGTGATACACTGAAGGACATGTGCTATGATATTTTTAGAAGCTTCGCCGCTATGGAGAGTGGCGAAGATGAATCCACTATAGGTATCAATGGTTACATGGACATATTTGAGATTGCCAAACTCAGAGATATGGGTAACGTCCATTTGCCATATTTCATTGGGGAGTAGACCTCTTGGATTAACCCCTAAATGAGGGAGTGGCAGGAGGGTAACACATCCTGGGCAGTTTTTAACAATCTGTCTGGCTTGTTCTCTGGTAATTTTAAATAGAAGGCGGAGCGTATGGGCATTAAGGTGATGGAGAGCATGGCAGTGCTCGGCCTTAGCAACAGAATTTATGGTGAGGGAACATATTAGGCGGGTGCTTTTATCTGCGAGTGAATTACCTTGGGAGAGGGGGCCGGGGAGGTCGGTATGAGCTCTTAAATGCCCAATGTAGAAGGGAGTTTGTCTTTTCAGGATAAGGGATTGAAGTTGGTGAAAGAGAGGGACAGCATTAGTAGACGGTTTAATGTAGGGGACTGTTTCAAGTAAAGGGACTGAAAGTGCTATGTAGGCACTGTCTGTATAGAGATTGAAAGGGGTATTATCTAGGATTTTAAAAATCTGTAAAATGGCAAAAAGTTCTACAAGCTGGGCAGATTGGAATGGGGATTTAGTGCTGTAGCACTGTGAGTCTATAACATATGCTGCCATGCCGGAGGAGGACCCATCAGAAAAAACCAAGGAAGCTTCTTTTAAAGGGGTGATGGAAGTTACTTTAGGGAAGATGAATGGATGTAGTCGGGTAAATTGAAGGAGTTTATGAGAGGGGTAGTGATTATCAATATTACCCTGAAATGAAGAGAGGGATATAATCCAATCATCTTCATTTTGAGAGAGCCAGTTTATTTGTTCCTTGGTGTAGGGGAGAATGAGTTGGTCAGGATCTCTGCCGAAATATTGGCGACTTTTTTCTCTACCTAATTTTATGAGTTTAGTAACTAAGAAGGGATATGTAGTAAGAACTTTAGACGGGGAAGAGGGTAGGTGGATCCATAAGAGGGGGTTGTCTTGCCATAGGACTCCTGTAGGGGTATGGGGTGTCGGGCAGATGATGAGCATAAAGGGTTTATTATAGGATATGAATGTGATTTGTTGTTGTTGAATGGCTGTTTCTATGATGTGGAGTGTTTTTTCTGCCTCTGGAGAGAGTTGGCGAGGGGATAAAGGATTAGAGTCTCCTTGTAATGTATCGAAGAGGGGTTTTAGTTCTTCTGTTGTTAGTTTAAGATAAGGCCTGAGCCAGTTAATGTCACCTAGGAACTTTTGAAAGTCATTGAGGGTTTGTAAATGGGATGTTTTGAGTTGAATTTTTTGTGTAGTGATTTTGTTTGAGTTTAGTTCAAAGCCGAGATAATAGTAAGGGTCTTTTAGTTGAATTTTGTTTGGGGCAATTTGTAACCCGAGAGAGGAAAGTCGATGATTTAATTCCTGACTACATTTAAGTACCTCGAAGGGAGCAGCCCCTGCTAATAGGATGTCATCCATGTAATGAATGATATAGATAGAGGGCCATCGAGGCCTGAGAGGGTCTACGGCCTGTGCAACAAATTTCTGACACAGGGTGGGGCTATTTGCCATGCCCTGAGGGAGAACCTTCCATTGATAACGTTGCATAGGGCCTTTAAAATTAGTGACTGGGAGGCTGAATGCAAAACGTTCTCGGTCTTGGGGGTGAAGAGGGATAGTGAAGAAACAATCTTTTAAATCAATAATTATTTGAAAATGATTAATGGGAATGGCAATAGGAGAAGGGAGCCCAGGTTGAAGGGCTCCCATTGTGAACATGGTTTTATTAATTTCTCTAAGGTCTTGTAAAAGACGCCAAGATCCAGATTTCTTTTTAATTATGAATATTGGAGTATTCCATGGAGAGGTTGTAGGTTCTAGATGTCCAGCGGCCAATTGCTCCTATACTAACTTTGAGGCGGCTGTAAGTTTCTCGTTAGTTAATGGCCATTGATCTACCCACACAGGGGAATCAGATTTCCATTTGATCTTATCTGCGTGGGGTACAGGAAAGTCAATGACCGTCATGGAAAATTTTGATTTCCTAGTCCTAATCGGTCATTTTTGGGTGTTATAGAAAGTGGTTGTTTGATGCCTTGATTATTTTTTCCTAGTCCTTGTCCTGGTAAAAAGCCTTGGTTAAGCATTTGTTGGGTAATAATTTCATTGGGGCTACACATAATGAGCTTTAATTGAGATAGAATGTCTCGTCCCCATAGGTTAACAGGTAGTCCTGGGACAATATAAGGTTGGACTTGCCCTGAGTTTCCCTCAGTATCTTTCCAGGTTAGGATTTTTGCACTCTGTTTTGGGTTGGTAGATTGGCCAATGCCTTTAAGATTTGTTACAGAGGCTTCGCAGGGCCAACTGGGGGGCCAGTATCGGGTTGATATTACCGTGGCGTCTGCCCCAGTATCTACTAAACCTTTAAAAAATTTTCCGTCTAATTCAAGAGTGAGCAGTGGCCTCTCAGTAGTAATCTGTTGAACCCAATAGATATCAGAGGAACCAAAGGCAGAATCCAACCTAGGTTGTTGAATATTACTTTTATTGGTGGAGTTTAGGGGAAGTAAGATAAGCTGAGCTATTCTTTGTCCTTTGGAAATGGATATGGGCCCTGAGGGGGCTGAAGCTAGAATGGTAATCTGTCCTGTGTAATCATTGTCAATGACCCCTGGGGTAACCTGAAGGCCGGCCAAGGAGGAACTACCACGCCCTAAGATTAAACCAAATGTTTCTGGAGGCAAGGGTCCAAAAGCCTCAGTGGAAATAAGTTGAATGCCTTGATCTGGTATTAATATTGTATCGGAGGCGGAACAGAGGTCCAGTCCTGCGCTTCCTGGGGTGGCGCGAAGGATCTGTTGTGGGACGAACCTGATGGCCCCTTGGTTCGGCACCGTGTTCGGGGCCAGGGGCTGGCCCCTCGAGAAGTTTCCCTGCCGGGGTGGAAGGGCTTTACCCTCGATATCTGTTTTTGAGTAACATTCCTTAGCCCAGTGGAGACCGCGTTGGCACCGAGGGCAAGCGGTCTTTGGGGGAGCCCGTGGTTGTTTGCCACTGGGGCAATACTTTATGAAGTGTCCTGGCTGTTTGCAATTAAAACAGGTTTTTTGTTGTGTATTTGGCTGTTTTCGGGTAAAATTTTCTAGAGCCGCTCCTATAGCCAACCCAATGGCGTGGGAGGTACCTATTCCAGAGCAGAGTTTAATATAATCAGAGAGATTGCCACATCGATGAGGTCTTATGATCTCTTGACAGATAGGGTTAGCATTCTCATAAGCGAGATGCTTCACAAAGGCACTTTCCGTTTCACCTCCCCCAACTAATCTTTCAGCGGCGTCCGTGAGGTGGCTGATAAAATCACTGTAAGGCTCCTCAGCCCCTTGGCGAATTTTGGCTAGCGAGGTAGTGGCAGAATCCTTAGGGGGGAGACGGCGCCAAGCCTTAAGACTGGCGACTTGGATTTGGGCTAGTAAACCAGGGGGAAATTTGGCCTGGACTTCATTGGTT
This sequence comes from Eptesicus fuscus, assembly GCF_027574615.1. Lineage (NCBI taxonomy): Eukaryota > Metazoa > Chordata > Mammalia > Chiroptera > Vespertilionidae > Eptesicus > Eptesicus fuscus. Next base: position 92,857,157 of record NC_072476.1, read on the forward strand.
TCATAGGGGGTCTGCCAAGAAGTTTATCTCTGGTCCACGAGCAGGAGTTTTTACTTTCATTATTACGTTGGGCTGTTTTTCGGCAGTTTTCAACAAAGTCTGTATGCCAAAGGACATAATCACCTCCTGAGAGCGTGGCTCGAGCTAAGGATAGCCAGTCATTAGGTGTGAGCCATTTGTCACTTAAGCTTTCAAGAAGGGCGATGGTAAAGGGGGCCGTAGGGCCATAGTTACTGACCGAGGCTTTAAGATCTTTAAGATGTTTAAGATTAAGGCGGTGGTATTTTTGTTCAGATGTGTTACTCTGGCTAGGGTTGGGGTCTTCAGTGTCTGAAGCTTCATTGTCTGAGTCTGGATTTTGAGTTTGAGAGTCAGAGCCTTCTTCTTCTTCCTCAACGACCGTAGGGCGGGAACCCTGACTTCGGGTGACGGGAAAAGCGTGGAGGGTGGTTTTTGATTTCAGGTTTTTTGGGACAGTTTTGGAAGGGTTTGGGTTAGTAGAGAGGGTGATAAGTTCTGCCTCGAGGGCTTGGACTTCTTTAATAAGCTGGAGGTGTTCTCGTTTTTGTTGGAGGATTTCTTTTAAAGAGGATATGTCTCGGGTAAGAGAGACTTTAGCTTGTCTGATGGGGTCAGAATTGAGGGGTAGATTTGGAGCTGTAGCACGGAAAGGAGGAGGATAGTAAAAGGTGGGGGGGTTGTATGGTAAAGGAGGAGGATAAAGAGGAGGATAGTAAAAAGTGGGGGTGTTGTATGGTGGGGGTTTGTAAGCTTTATTAGGAGGCTCTTGAAGAGCAGGAGCAGTGAGACCCCAGGGATCTTCACCGTCATGGCAATGAGCAGCCTGCTCATCAAGGGTTTCTTGATCTTCTGGGGAGAGTTTATCATCTAAGGGGGTCTTATTTAAACCTTTAAGTGAGGGATAGATACTGGGGACCTTAGTGCTAGGGGTAGAATGAGTTTCTTTGATTTCTTCCATAAGATCCTTTTGAGGTGGGTTTTCTGGCATTTTTACCGCGACCGACGGACAAGCCGAGGGCAGGCGGGAACTATCTTTTAAGACTGTCTCTCCTGTTTTTATTATATCTTTTATATCAGGATCTAGAGGATGAACTTTAAGAATATCATGTATAAGGTTCCAGTAAGAAAGGGCAGAGATAGGGATTTTCTCTGGGCCAAAAGTCTCATAATAATCCTGAAGGGCGTCGCCCACTCTTTTCCATCGCTTTGAATCGATGGTGCCCACTAGTGGAAACCAGGGACATGCCTTTCTTTTTACCCTTACTCCTTGCGACCTGAGGGACTCCTTGAGCCCATCGAGGAATACCTTGTGAGAACTGAGAGAGGTGCCCATGTTGATGTGGGAGCTTCTCAATTCTTTGCCTCCTCCGCGTAAGCCTCTGGGACGTATAAACCCCGTGCCAGGTCAGCCCTGAGTTTCCGTTGCCTAGGACAGTTGTCTCGTCAACGATCTCCATTTGCCCAAAGGCCCCTGCTCGCGTATCATAGGTCGGGATGTATAAGCCCCATGCCAGGTTAACGACCACTAAGACAAAGCAAGCTCAGGGTTTGCGAGAGACTTGACGAGGAACCGACCAGAGACAAAATACTCCTCAGGGTGATTCAGAGTTCTCGCTCAGCCAGATCGCAGTACCCTTAACTCTTCCCGGATCGGCGAGACGAGTGCTTATTAGCGGACTGGAGGTTGAATCGAGAAGCTCAAAGTGTAGGAAATCCGTCAAAGGGCACAAAAACTCATTCTCACAAGGAATTCACTCTTAAATCTTGTCTGAAAAAATCATCTGCAAAACTCAACTGCGATCATACTCACGGACGGGCAGCTCCGCGGCGATCAAGGGACCGAGTCTTCACTCACGGCGTTCCGCGGCGACTCAAGAGGGTGTCCGGCCGGACCGATGTGCAGATGTTCCCCGGAGAGCCGACTCTCGGGCCCCACGTCTGGGCGCCAGTAATGCCCCGGCCAGCGGGGTCTTCTAACGGGAGTACCGAGGCGGCGCACCTAAGAGAATGAGACAGACAAGGGACGCAAAGAATGGAGGCAAGACAAAGGGGATTCTGATCAAGCCTCGAAATTTTATTTTTTACATCGTTCCTTATATGTGATTTCTAGAAGGGTGGATGCCTAGGAGGGGTGGGGGCTGACCTAGATAATCGGCTAAAGTCGTAAAGGGTGTGGACTATAGATAAAGGGTGTGGCGGTTGAAGGGCGGCTACAGAAGGAATGCTTTGTCCTCAGGCAAGAGGAAGTGGGCCTAGTTTCAGTAACTTACTGAAGGTCAGAGTTAATCCTTTGACCAACTCTTGGCTCCTGACAGTCGTCCTGTACACCAAAAGGTGGTGGATTCAGTTCCTATCAGGGCACGTGCGTACACAGATTTCAGGTTCCATCCTGGTCCCCACCGGGGCACATTCAGGAGGCAATTGATCAGTGTTTCTCTCTCTCTCTTTTCTCTCTCTCTCTCTCTTCTCTCTCTTTCTCTCTTTCTCTCTCTAAAACAAACAAACAAACAAACAAACAAAAACTATACTTTTAAAAAATAAACTATCTGCCTGGCCCGTGTCGGTCAGTGGTTGAGCATTGATTTGTGAGCCAGATCTCAGTTTCATTCCTGGTCGGGCCATGTGCCCCAATTGTGGGCTGGACCCCCAGTGTGGGATGTGCGGGAAGCAGCTGATCGATGATTCTCTCTCATCAGTGATGTTTCTATCTCTCTCTCCCTCTCCCTTCCTCTCTGAAATCAATAAAAACAATCTTAGACCACATGAAATCAATGAACACTTTAAGATCATATAAAATGAACAAAATTTCCCATATAAAATAACAGCAGAAACTACGAAATACCTAGAAACAAATTGAAATTTTATTTGGTTACTTTTGTAGATTCTCCAAAGTTCTCTATTTCAACATATATATGACAAATATTTTAAAGTTGTCTCATAAATTTTATATGGATTTTTCTGAGAGTGTGTTTCCATTTTCTCTTAAGTTTGATCTTGCTTTTTATCACATTGTTTCCTTTTCTTTTGCAAACTTTGTGTTTTAAAATGTATAGAAGCTCTGAAAGATAAAAGCTTCTTATTGAGAGACTTAAGTCCTTTCCTTCTTTGCTAGCAATCCCCTCTAGTCAGAGGGTTCATTTTAGGGATCTGCAAGGTTGGTGGTCTCTTTCAGCTTTGTCTTGGTCACAGGATGTGACCCTTTGGAATTAATGGCTAAAATTCTGAGTGGTTTTCCAGAGCCAATGTTTCCAGATTCAGATTAATAATAATAATAATAATAATAATAATAATAATAATAAAACATTTCATTCTTGCTAGTGTCTTGAAGTTGCTGAGTTCACTACAGAATCCTTTAGCCTCCAAGGACTTGCTTTCTGGTGGATTTCATCATGTTTTATCCTTCATAAGTACAGTTTTTTTGTTTGTTTGTTTGTTTTTTAATTTGGCAAATGACTCGAGGTAAGATAGCATACAGATGTCTTGGTTCCCTTCTCTAAGGTCCTTTCATCCCAAACTTGTCTCTCAAGTCACAGCCACTTAAAGGGATGTCATGTCCAGCTATTCTGTTTGGACATCAGTGGCACTGTTGCTCTCTGCGAGGGCTCCGCAGCTCTGTTCTCCAAGTCCCCTCAGAGTTCTGTTTCCCTTCTCTTAAGGATTGAGCACTTCAATGGCTTTCTACAGCCTTTGCACAGAACTCCCACCCCACCCCACCTTCAACAGCTGCTTTCAGTGAGTGAATTCATATAATTCAGAATCCTCATGGTTTTAGCCAGTACCAGAATTCCTTCTGTTAACATTTTTAACATAATTACTTTTAAATCTTTGGGGATGGTGTATTTCTTTTCTAGTTATTGCACTCTAAATGGTCTAACTTTTTTTATTTCTTGACACTCTCTCATGCCAGTTTATATTTTTAAGAGTTATAAGAGCTAATTTTCAGTTGGAGTTGTTCCCTGTGAAAGTAAACACATCTATTCTGGGAATTGCCTATAATAAAGCTCCCACTTTTAAAGAGCTCTGATTCAATTTTTATATGAATGTATTTGCTCAGCGCTTCCAATACATGCACAAAGAATGGGCTTTTTCAATACTTTGTGTCCATTACAGTAAATTTTGGCCAGATTAGAAACATTGAGGCACCTACCTGCTCCTGATACTTACAAGCTGTTTCAGAATCAATGACTTCACAACCTTACTTTGTGTTCCCTTTTTCTTTCAGACATCTCAAAATTTTCCCTTTGGTTATAGATTCAAAAACATATGGAAGCACTATATTTTTAGGTTTTATTTGGACAGTTTATTATTGTAAAGCAGTACTGACTTGGAAGATTAACTCTGTTTAGTGAAGTAGGTTAACTAGAAGTCTTGATAAGAAATCTGATTGAAGTGCCTATCCCCAAATGTTTTTTTATAAAGAATTGACCTACAAAATTTAAATATTATTATTTTAAAACTAGAGGCCCAGTGCATGAATTCATGCTTGAGTGGGGTCTGGCTGGCCTGATCTCAATCAGGACTGATTGGGGCTGGGCATGGCTGGAGGAAGAGATGGTGAGAGGTTGACCAGCTGGCTGGCCCTCCCTGATCATGGCCAATCAGAGCCAGGCCAGCTGGGGGGAGGGGCCACAGGTGATTGGCTGGCAGGCCCCACCCCTGATTGGGGTTGGGGGGCCAATTGGGGGTGGGGCCAGACATGAGGAGGGGCTGTGGTTAGTGGGCTGGTCGGCCCTGCCCCTGATTGGGGTGGGGGGGCTGATCCGGGGTTGGGCCAGGAGGGGGAAGGGGCTGTAGGAGGTTGGCCAGCTGGCCCTGTTGCCTGTTGAGGTGGGGGGAGTGATCAGGGGCAAGGTCGGCCAGGGGGAGGGACTGCAGGAGGTTGGCCGGCCATCTCCGGCCCCTATTGGGGTGCAGGGTATTTTCAGGGGTGGGGCCGGCCAGAGGGGAGGGGCTGTGGGCCTATCATGATAGGGCAGGCCAATGGTGGGATGGGGCTGGCCAGGGGAAGGGCAGGGAGGGGGGGGCCATTTGGCCAGCCGCCCCACCTTGATTGGGGTGGGAGAGTCCAATCAGGGGCTGGACAGCCAGGGGGAGGGACCGTAGAAGGTTGGCCTGCAGTCCCCACCCCCTGATCGGGCCGGTTCACTGGCCACAGTGGGCATCATTGCAACCAGTCGTTCTGGTCATTATGGCGTTACAGTTGCTAGCTTTTTATATATATTGTTATATATTAAGACATAGAAAATTATCAATTCTGTGATAACTCTAATACTTAGTGTATTAAGAATTAATATTTTTCATTATATTAGTTTTTAAAGGTGAAATATAATTGGTAAACCTATTGAGTAATATCAGTAATATTTTGTTCTTGGAATCTCTTGAAATTCTGTATTGAATGCCTTGAGAGGCAGGTTATTATTTTTCATTTGACAAATATTTATTTCCTTGTTCTATGCTTCTCATATACCAATTTAAAAAAAAGAAATATGGTTCTAGGTATCAAGGTTATATTAAACTGAAGAAAACAGAAAGTAGTTTAGAAGAAACATAAATATACTATTGTGACATAGTGTTAAAATGAAACTCAGTTTTGGTGAAGAAATACATAATTGGTAGCTAAGGTGAGGAGTAACAAACAGCACCTAGTCAGATCACACTCAGAGATGATAAAAAAAACCACAATGGAAAATTCAAATTGGTACATTAGAATGCTTGTATCTAAAGATCTGTTTGTATCTTTATTGTTGAGAGTATTACATATGCCCCCTTTTTCCCCCATTGACCCGCTTTTAGTCCACCTCCATCCCCCACCACATCTCTGTAAAGATTTTTAAAAGTTGGAACTCATGTGGGTCAGGGGAATTCCTATTATGGTAAACATAAAGGTTATAGACAATAGGAAATATTGGGAGTAACACAGAGAAATAGGATTAGGAAAGGGGCTGATAATTTTATAAAATAAGATTCACAGAAATTTCCACCCATTGTCTCTTTTAAAACCATCTTATATAATAAAAGCCTAATATGCTAAGTGTCCTGTCAACTGGTTGGCTGTTCAACCAAAGTGTAATATGTTAATGATATGCTAAGGCCATTTAACTGCTTGCTATGACATGCACTGACCACCAGGGGGCAGACATTCCAACTGGTAGGATAGCTTGCTGCTGGGGTCTGGCCAATCAGGACTGAGTGAGATGGGCTGGACATGCCCTGGAGCCCTCCCACAGTCCCTCCCCAGCTGGCCAACCTCCCACATCCCTCCCTGGTTCCGATCAAGTATTGGTGGGGTCCCTCAGCCTGGCCTGAGCCCTCTCGCAATCCAGGACCCTTTGAGGGATGTCAGAGAGCTGGTTTCAGCCCGATCTCACAGGCCAGGCCAAGGGACCCCACTGGTGCATGAATTCATGCACTGGGCCTCTAGTTAAGTTATAAGTGAATTAAATTTTAAAAAAAAATCAAATTGTCTCATGTCATATTTTTAATAAACTTTATGTTTGGAGCAGTTTTAAGTGAGTGTTCCCATATTCCTCTTAAGAAGCACTTCTCACCAAATTCCCCTATTTTTAACATTGGCCACTAGTGTAGTACATTGTTACAATTTCATTTTATTTCAATGACTACGATGGGTTTTTAAAAATATATATATTTTATTGACTTTTTACAGAGAGGAAGGGAGAGGGATAGAGTGTTAGAAACATCAATGAGAGAGAAACATCGATCAGCTGCCTCCTGCACACTCCCTACTGGGGATGTGCCCACAACCAAGGTACATGCCTTTGACCAGAATTGAACCTGGGACCCTTCAGTCCACAGGCCAATACTCTATCCACTGAGCCAAACCAGTTAGGGCAGATTTTCTTTGTAGTGCTGTAAAATTATTTGCATATACATATATTTGTTATATATTGGATACCTAATATATAATATATAATAAAATATAACATATATAGTTAACCAAAAATAATACAGAGCCATGCCATCCTATAGATACAGTGACTATGAACCACATGAGACTTTAAATTTAATTTACTTAAATTTAAATGAAATTAAAAACTCACTTTTCAGCATCCTAGCCACAGTCCAAGTGCTCACAAAGCTCATGTGGCTAACAAGTGTGGTACAGGGTATTGCAGATAGAGAACATTTTCTTCATGGCAGTGCTTTCTATTGGAATCGAGCATTAATAAGATTGAAAATCAATATGATTTTTTATATTAAGAGTTCATTTTTATAGTTTCTAAAGTTTATAAATTATGAATATCTGTAATTAGAATTAAAGTGAGATGAATTTAAAAAAGACAAGGATTCAGATATTAGATGGTGGTTTACAAAATTGTCTACAATATATACAAATTCAGTCATCATTCTCTTTCCATGGGGAGTTTTGCTGATTAAAATTGCATGAGCATTTTTATTTACGAAAATTTTGTATAAAAGATCATTCGGCCTAACCGGTGTATCTCAGTGGCTGAGCATTGACCTAGGAACCAGGAGATCACAGTTCGATTTCCCTTCAGCACACATGCCCAGGTTGCAGGCTTGATCCCCAGTAGGGGGCATACAGGAGGCAGCCAATCAGTGATTCTCTCTCATTATTGATGTTTCTATCTCTCTCTCCTTCTGCTTCCTCTCTGAAAGCAAGAAAAAATATGTTTAGAAAATAACATATAAAAGATCATTCAACTAGATTCACCCTATTCTCATGCAGTATATGGCATCCTTGCCTTCTAGAGAGTATGCACAGCCTATTTCACTGACAGAAGTTACTCTCGATACCCCTCCCCTGGGTTAGTAACATTAAATTTAATTCTAATTAGTCATGATTATAAATTTAGAATGTCATTCTGTGAACTTTGGGGACTGACTTAGAGTTTGCAGAAATACAGAATATTAAACCTGGGTCTAATATTTTCAATTGAGTATCTTCCCAACATAAAAAAATATATATTACTTGTTAGCTCTGGTAATTAGAATTTTATTTTGAAACTTTATCAATTAGTTCTTCAGTTTGGTGGCATATGGATACTCAAAATTTCCTATCTTACCTTATTCGATAGTTATAAGAAGTTAGTGCAATGCATGTTTATTGGTTATTTTAAATACTACTTAGAAAAAAAATGAGAAAGAGGAGTGTGTTTAGAGAATGATAAAGAACTTTTGCAATGCAATTTGAATGACTTATGATATGAGAGAGTGATCTCTCTCAGTAGGCGAATGCATTCTTGGAAATGCTGAACTGGGGTGGCTTAAACTTAGAAACTTCTAGTCATTACCTCCTTGAAATGAAACTGTAAATCTGTTGACAAAAATCTATATTATATAATCCACTAATATCATCCAATCAAGAGAAAGGATGGAAGATTTTAGGAATCCCTGCTTTTTTACTTATTAGCTTAAAGTCCCCTTCACCCAGTGATTTCATTTTTTATTTAAATCATGCTGAAAATCTCACTGTTTCACCATGAGAGCAAAATAAATTGCTACAGAATTCAATTTGGGGGTCTGTGAAGCAATTAAACACTAAAACAGACAAGCAGTAGGAAACTCTTTCAGTTCAGGAGAATAAATTAGGAAGGATGTTAACAGAGTTAGCTTAAAAAGAAATTTTAATGTCTAGGCTCAGATGGAGAGTGTGTGAAGCCTGACAAAATTTCTGAATGAGTATATTCTAGAATTGTACATAAAGTCTAATTAGATCTCAAATAGGATATTATAAACACACTAGAGGCCCGTTGCATGAAGATTCGTGCAATAGGCCTTCCTTTCCCTGGCTACCAGCACCAATTTTCCTCTGGCACCCAGGACCCAGGCCTTCGCTCTGGCCGCCATCTTCAGTCTTCGCTCCAGCCGGAGTGCCGCTCCTGTAGCTCCCTCTGCCCCCGCCCTCCCCCTCATAGCAGGTGTCCCGCCCCACCTGATCACTCCTCGCCTGCGTGTGTGCTGCCCAGAGGCCCAGAGCAGCTGGGGGGGCGGGGCTGCCGCCATCTTTGTTGGGTTGATTTGCACACTCACTCCTGATTGGCTGGTGGATATCGCGAAATGATGGTCAATTTGCATTTTTCTCTTTTATTAATGTAGATGTGCTCTATTTAAGTAGAATCCTAGTGATTTTTGATACTGAAATTTCTCTTTGGCCTAACACTACCCAGATTCAATGCATAATAAAATTTGTACATGTTATGTATGTAGTTTAAAAGATCCAAGTTATAAATATGAGTCAATGTATTAAACAAATATGTATGCATGTGTATAGGTAAGTGTGGGGTGTTATTTCTTTAAAGCCATTTTTATGTATTGCAAATATGTATTGAATGTTTTCCCTATACCTACATCCAATCTTTAGGAAAGAGAACACAGGTACTTTAGGGAGACTGTGATTTATGTAGAGATATTTGGGGCAAATATTTTAATCTAGGCATGAAAACTTTTTCCTGAAGCATGAGTAAACTACTAAGGATTGGTTTTTAGCTAAGTGTAATCTTTGTCCTTTAGCCTTATATTTGAAAATGGCTCCTACAGCTATCAAGCAAAAATTCTATGATTCGGCCAAGATCTTGCACATGAAGTCTTATAACTGAACACCAAGCTTCCAGTCTTGTCTCCAACCAAGTTATTTCAAATAGCCATGGATTGCAACAATCTTTCTAAAATGATTAAATATACAGATCATATATCTTAGAATGTATACTTAAAACCTATATGTGATCCTATGTCACCCCAATAAATTTAATATTTTTAAAAATCAAATCAAATTATTCACTTAAAAACACATAAATGACTTCCTGTGGGTTCACAAGATTACTCTCAGAATTTGACTAGTCACCAGAGTCATGTAGGTTTGTCTTAAAAATACAACTATTCCCAGGGCCAGAATATAGAATTGAAAGCTCCAAGAAGAACCTGCGGGATCATTACGTTCAACAAGTACTGTACTTCAGCAAGTCTGATTTTCTAGTTTTCAGAAGCATTGCTAGTTGGTAACCAGTTAGAAAAAACAGCAGAGATAATAGCATCATTAAAAAAGATAATATAGCTGAAACCAGTTTGGCTCAGTGGATAGAGCGTCAGCCTGCGGACTGAAAGGTCCCAGGTTCGATTCCGGTCAAGTGGCATGTACCTTGGTTGCGGGCACATCCCCAGTAGGGTGTGTGCAGGAGGCAGCTGATCGATGTTTCTCTCATCGATGTTTCTGGCTCTCTATCCCTCTCCCTTCCTCTCTGTAAAAACTTAATAAAATATATATATTTTAAAAAAAGATAATATAGCTCTAGCTGGTTTCCTCAGTGGATAGAGTGTTGGCCCGTGGACTGAAGGGTCCCAGGGTTCGGCTTTGGTCAAGGGCACATACCTCGGTTGCAGGCTCAACCCCTGGCCCTGGTTGGGGTACATGGAGGGGGAAACCAATCAGTGTGTCTATCTCACATTGATGTTTCCCTCTCTCTGTTTCTTCCCTCCTTTCCATTCTCTCTAGAAATCAATGGAGGGAAATCCTCCAATGAGGATTAAAAATAGAAAAAGATAATATAAGAAATTATTAATTAGATACAAGGTTTTTATCTCAATAACTGAAAGATAAAAAGAGAACTCTAACATACCATTGAAGTATCAGCTGTAAGAAAGTACAGTACTTGCAATAATCAAACTTAGAAATTTCTAGAAGGGGCCTCTAAAGCTGAAATTCAGACCTCTGAAGCATAAGTGACACCCTTGCTGGTGCTACTATCTCTGAGCTCAGAAAAAAAGAAAAAAAAAGAAAAAGAGAAATAAAGAAAAGAAGAGAAATCCTCCCCCTGGCCCAGAGCTGGCACTCACACCTCTGAAGGGCAACAGCTGGTGCTTGTATTTCTGGGGTCAAACACAATGATGCTAGCTGTGCACAACAGGATCTCAGAAGACTTGGTTCAGCAGTTGTTAGAGGGATGAATTGCTGCCCCCGAGATAAAGGAGCATTGCTGGTCTGCTGCCCATTGAATGAGGAAGCGCAGGGGAACCCATAGGAGGTACACAGGAGATGCAATTCTCACCTTCCTTTTCCCGCCTTGCAGTCTCAGGGTAGTACTCCCTGGTGGCACAGCCTTGCTTAAATGCAGCTGGAAAAGAAGAAATGTGGTTTGCAGAACTTCAGCATCAGGAGAATATAGAAAAGTGGGTTTGATGCTAAGAAATAACTGCTCAATAACAGACACATTGGTCTATTTAATAAAATGAAAAAAAATGCGTAAGAATCACAAGAACCGACACGTGTTTGCAAAAGATCTGTCCATCAGCAGTTCTTTAAACACCACCCTTGTCAAGCTCCCATCTGTACATCATCTATTCTAAATGATGTAACCATTTACACATTTCATTCAATATGAAAGACCTTTTCAAATTCGACTACCTTTGTTCTTGCTTTATCTGCCTATAATAAACTTTCTTCTTTTGTTTCCCTGAATAAAGTTTTAACATTTGCAATGGTTCTGTCCAATTTCATCTCTCCATCAAGGCTATTTTGACCGACACTTTGCAAGCCTATTAACATTTATAAATACTTGTACACATGTTAATATATAATATAAACATATCTGTACTAATATATAAAAATAAATAAAATAATATATGTGTATATCTGCATGTAAATATACACATGTACTTGCATAATATTTCAAACTTTTAATATTTTGCATAGCTTATACTGTTGCAAGACCACAACCTGTGCACCTACCCCACTGCCATTACACTGTAATCTCCTTGAAAATGAGAGATGCTCTATCTTTTATTTCAAAGCCTAAAACAGTGTCTGATATATGGCAAGTGATGAGGTTATGTTTTTTAGTGAAATAATTAATTAAGATATCTAAGAGAAGCTTATATTGAAAAATATAGACAGTTAAATAGGTCTTAGAAATTTTTACAGGTACTATTTTTGTAGGAAGAATGCCAAGCACTAAGGCAGTCATAAATAGACATGAGTCATTCTAAAATAGACAGATTAGCGGTAAAATATCTCGGACACATCAATTCTTTTTAATCACAAGCACAAATGTATATAAAAGTCAGTTTAACTGTGAAATCCTATATAATAAGCCTAATATGCAAATTGACCATCACTCCAACACAGAAGATGGCTGCCCCCATGTGGTCAAAGATGGCCACCCCCTTGTGGACACAAGATGGCCAACACAAGATGGCCAGCAGGGGAGGGCAGTTGTGGGTGATCAGGCCAGCAGGGGAGGGCAGTTGGGAGGAACCAGGCCTGCAAGGGAGGGCAGTTGGGAGTGATCAGGCCTCCAGGGGAGGGCAGTTGGTTGGGGGTGATCAGGCCTGCAGGGGAGGGCAGTTAGGGGTGACCAGGCCTGCAGGGGAGGGCAGTTGGGAGGGACCAGGCATGCAGGGGAGGGCAGTTAGGGGTGATTGGGCTGGCAGAGGAGGGCAGTTGGGGGTGACCAGGCCTGCAGGGGAAGGCAGTTGGGGGTGGTCAGGCCTGCAGGGGAGGGCAGTTGTGGGTGATCAGACCAGCAGGGGAGGGAAATAGGGAGGGACCAGGCCTGCAAGGGAGGGCAGTTGGGGGCAACCAGGCCTGCAAGGGAGGGCATTGGGGGCAACCAGGCCAGCAGGGGAGGGAAGTTAGGGGTGACCAGACCAGCAGGGGAGGGCAGTTAAGAACAATCAGGCCAGAAGGGGAGCAGTTAGGCATTGATCAGGCTGGCAGGGGAGTGGTTAGGGGGTGATCAAGCTGGCAGGGGAGTGGTTAGGGGGTGATCAAGCTGGCAGGCAGGCGAGCTGTTGGGAGCCAGCAGTGCTGGATTGTGAGAGGGATGTCCCTCGAGGGGTCCCAGATTGGAGAGGGTGCAGGCTAGGCTGAGGGACACCCCCCCATGCACGAATTTCATGCACCGGCCCTCTAGTAAGCAGAATAAAAACCCATGATTAACTCCAAAATAACAACAAAATAATTACTTTAATTTCGGAATTAGAACTATTGAAAAATTATTCATAATAAAATATTCCTCATTCATATGTGCTAGACCAGTGATCGGCAACCTGCGGCTTGCAAGCCACATGCGGCTTGCGAGCCACATTTTGCCGTTCTGTTGACTAATGAGTTTGCCGATCACTGCGTAAGGCATTACCCTTACCCAGAAGTTTTGACTTCAGATTAAAGACATTAGTACATTATTAAAATGTTTTTTAAGTGTTTTTCCCTAAGGCAGTGGTCGACAAACTCATTAGTCAACAAAGCGGCAAACCGCAGCTTGCAAGCTGCATTGTGGCTCACGATGCGCAGTTTGCTGACCACTGTGCTAGACCATATAGTACATGTTGAGTATGCAAGACAGTGTATGCAAAGCAGAAAACAAAGTAGTTTAACATGAAAAGGAAAAAATAAAATTCTGAATGAAATGAATCTTTTTGTTTAAACTGACCTTTGCATAATTACTTTTATAAAGATTTTAATTAATTTAACTTTATTAATACAATTTCTCAATGCTTAAAAAAAACATTCAGAAAACTTTTTTCCATGGAAAGATTAAAAAGAAAAAAGAAATCTAACAATTGGGGATTTTATTTCCAGAATTCTATAGCAGAGTAGTGAAGAAATTTGCCAAGGCAACAAATTACACAAAGTGGCAGACACATAGTCATTAAACCCCATGCACATTCTGTTAAACCCCATTGTTATTATCAGAAAAGCAATTTGTTTTAAACACAAAGCCACATTCTGCATAGTTCTTTAGGACAATGAAACTGTGTATCAGTGCAAATAACAGCATAAAGACAATTCATGGTGAGAAAACTATTCCATTTTCCCTTTGCCTCCCTGTGGTCCTCAAAGCCATATATACAATAATACTGAAATGAAGCTTGTTCTTAACACACTGAAAGGGATGCAGAAAATATTTTCTTCAAAACTCAATTCAAGCATAAAATTCCAGAAGACCCATCTTTTCAGATCCTCAAGTATCTTGTCATTTTCTAAAGTGAAAGGACTCATTACAAGTCATCAGATGTGTGAAGAGGTTTGAAAGCAAGCTTCTTGCTATTCAGGAGCCAGATAGAAGTGCCTTATTAAGGAGTTTCCATTTTATTCTAAATGAACTTGAAAGACATTGGAGGTATGGTATGTAAGCAGTAGGAGGGAACAATCAAATGGAAAATATATCATTTTAAAGAACATCTATGCTATTTAAAAAAACACAAAAACTTATACTGGTAATCATTTCACAGTACATACATATTTCAGATCCATTATGTTGTACATCCAAAACTAATAAAATATTATATGCCAATTATATCTTACTAAAAAAAGAAATAAAGAGTATCCTTGAAATACCTTGAGAAGATATATAAAAATATCAAAATTGATATCCAGGAGAAAAAATAGTGCGATTTTAGTCGATGAGTTACATAGTGACCTAAGATAGAGACATAGTCATCAGACTGTTGAAAAATGGATGAACTCAAGAATTTTTATGAAGAATAAAAACACCCTCTTTCTGCTCCCTCCCAGGCACCAGATCCCCGGAGGCTGCAAACCTCACCTGCAGAGATGCATCTGCCCTGGACACAGACAGCCATGCAGGGTGTGACGGGGAGGTTTCTGGCTTCTTCCAGCAGCAGAAGGAGCAGAGGGTCTGCCCACTCCAGGCCAGAAGGATGAAGACTATGCCACATTAATTGATCAACTGTGTTGAATAAGGGCAATGCAGCAATCAATTATTTGATACCTACACGAGATTATTGACATCTATAGAGGTTAAAAAAAGAAAAAAAGAAGAAGCAGCAGCAACAGTGTTTGGCCAAGCTAGTCAATACTATAACTCTACTTGTACATACTGTGTCTAAAGTAGGTGGTCATCCAGTTAGTCTATTGTTGGTAGTTAGATATATCACCCTGATATATATTTTAAAAGTCAGGAGTATAAATATAGTTGATAGCCTATAGCAATGAGTTGGATCACCTAAGGAGGATATATACAAATAGAAGATCCAAAGTCTAAGACACTGACTGGAGGAACAAATTGCAAATAGTTAACTGTTGAAGAACTCTGACATCACTGGTTTAAATTACCGTCTATTTAATCAATCTCCACCCAGAAAACTACCATTGGGATGATGAAATCTGTTACCAGTTGTTGATACATACACAAAATCGGGCATGTGGTATGCTGATTAAGATTTCCCAGAGTTAAATGTGAAACATAGATTTCATGTCAAAATAGCTGCCATTTTAAGGCACATTGCAATTAATATTCAAATTAAATCATGTATCTGTGTTCACTTAATTGCATTCACAGACATCTTTTGAGATTATTCTTAGGTTAAATGTAATATGCCACAATTTATTTTGTTTTGTGTAAACAGAGTGATTGAAAATAAGCTAAAAGGTTATTTATTTAAAATAATCATTTAAGTTTTGCACCTTAATAAAGATATATGCAAAGAAACAATACCGACCTACTGAAATATGCTCAACTGCCACGGGGCATGAAGCAATGCTCCCATAATAAACCCAAACTCTCTGTTAAAATGAAAGTGACAACACAAAACGCCTCAGGGCAAAACTTCTTCTACCTGATCCCTGGGAAATCATAGGGACAGCTTTATTTTAGAAAGGGTGCTTACGTTCCAATATGTAGCAGATGATATACCTATTCAACTGCTTTGTAGTCTGATTGCATTTATCAAATAATTTAAAAGTCATTGTATGTACAAAGGACATGTTGTCATAAACATATTCTTCATATGGATGATGCTCATTTACCTTGTGTTTGTTTTTATTTGAGGACATTCTGCCTCCATAATTTCCCTTCCAATCATTTTCACCCCTTTCTTTAGGGTTATACTAATCTGAACATTGCAAATTAGCTTAGCCTGCTTTTGAACTTTATGTAAATGTAAACATCATATTTGCATAAATTTATATTTGACGTCCCCCCTAAATATAGTATGTAAGGAAATCCTCTATATTTTGGGGTTTAGTTGTAGTTTATTTGCTCTCGTGGCAGCGTACAATGTCATTGTATGAAGAATATACCATAATGTATTTATCCATTTTACTGTTGATAGACATTTGGATTGTTTCCATGAGTCCATTATGAACAGTGATATTATTAATATTATTTTAGTGAAGATATGAGAAGATTTTTATTGGAGACATCACCATGAATTTTAAATCATCCTTTAATTACAAAGACTTTACTGTGTTCCTTCCTTGTGAGAGAAGAGGGTTTGTATTATCTTCAACTGGTAGATTAAGAGAATTGAGAGTATTAACTAACTTGCCAGGACACATAAAAAATACAGTAAAAAAAAAAGTAGAGTCGTTACATATTCAAATGATCCCCAGGGATTACAGATACTAAGGGTTGTAGTACTTTGAGAAGGCATAGGATGATTGAAAATGAGAAGTGAGTTTCGCTGATGGGTGGACAGAATCCTGACATGGCCCCCAAGATTTCCACCTTCATCTTGAGTGGTGGTAGGACCTGTGACTGTGATGAATAAAATCCCCACGATTATGCTATTTTATCTGACACAGGAGAAAGGCTATTTTAGTGATATTAGTACAATGTTAAATTCATCAAAAAGAAGTTTCATAAACAAAACTAAGCTAAACAGCTGGGCTCTGTAAAACAGGATCTAGAGTCAGAGGGACTCTTCAGCTCTTGGGAACTTCTAGGATTTGAGAGCCTAAAACATACAACCATGAAAAAGTGAATAAACAATCTGAAAAATCTTGGAAGAAGACCCTTAAGTGCAGGTGAACATGTAGCCTTGCCAACACCTTGATTACAGCCCTGTGGGGACCTGATACATTACTCAGCTAAACAGGCCTTGACTCCTAGCACTTGGAATGATGAGGTATAGTGTGTGTTTAATTAAGAAGCAAAATTTGTCAGACTTTATTACACAGAAGTAGGAAACTAATACAGATTCTGGTATAAGTAATAGTATGCCTAATATGTAGGAGGAACCTCTGGTAGTTTGAGAGCATAATGGAGAAAGCATAAGTCAATTGGACAGATGGTAGAAGAAATCTGGATATGGGATGCTTAAGACTCATAAAGAAGTGGGCAACATGTTGCAAAGGAATTGAACAAGTTGAGGAGGTGGAATCCTTTTTATTTAGTATCAGAAAACTTAGCAAAAGTGTGACCTGCAAGTATATGGAACAACGAACTTGAATGGCATTAACTAGGATTACCTAAAGACATTTCCAAGCAAAGGAAAGATGGTGCTTGTTTTTCTTCCTGCTGCTTACAGTAAAATATGAGAAGAGGGCTATAAATTGAGGAAGAATCATTAAGCATAAGGAATGAGGAAAGATTTTGAAAATGCTCAACCTTTTTTAGAAGGCAAAAGATGCTTATATTTGGAAATGACTGCTGAATTCATGGCATAGAGAACAGGCATGACTGTACAACATTTTGGTAAAACTTCAGAAAGATCAAAAGGTCAGAAAACACAGTGACTGAAGAGCCCTTTGTGGAGATTAAGGGTTTGCCTCACAGAACCTCTCAAATAAGCCAGAAGATCCCTAGGAAGTTTAAGGACCTTGCCTCTCAGCCAACTCTTCAGGAGCCAAAGAGAGATATCAGCTCAGAAAGATTTGTGGCATTGGCTTTTGTCTAATGAATTTAATCCCCTTGACATCCATGAAGGCTCACAGAGTTCTTGAGAAAATTGTTTCAACAGAACTACTGTCAGCGTGGGCTGAAAGGGACAGAGAGACTATGTAATAAAACAAGGCTCTCAGTCTCACAACATACTTTTGGCAGGAAGGTACATGATAAAACTTCTCAGCTGCAAACACATACCTTCATGAAAAAAAAAAAGGCTCAAATGGTAGAAACAAGATCACAGAAACAGAGCTGAGAATCAAGCAAAAATTATTCCAGGTCTTGAAATCTAATCAAGGAAAATCATGGGGGAAATCTTAGAGTCAAGTGACTCATTTACACATTCCATTGCTTTCCTTTTTGAACCAAATGTCTATAACTGATATCCTATGCCTGTTCCACCATACTTAGATGATTTAAATGATAAGGTTTTAGACTTTGAGTTGATGCTCTGATGGGATGACACTCTTGGGAACTCATCAGGATTAATATGTTTGAAAGTAGGAGGGAAGTAATGCGTTAAGACCAGAAGATGAACTGTGGTAGTCAGAATGGTAAGATGCTCTCTAAAGTTGAGAACCGCTAGCAGGGTCACCTAAGACCATCAGAAAACACAGATATTTACATTATGATTCATAACAGTAGCAAAATTACAGTTATGAAGTAGCAACGAAAATAATTTTATGGTTGGGGGTCACCACAACATGAGGAACTGTATTAAGTGGTCGCAGCATTAGAAAGGTTGAGAACCACTGTTAGCATCCTAAAATTTTCACCAAGGTCAAATTCATTATTTAGTAATAGTTTGTATAGTTTTGTTTTAATTTTGTGGGACACTATGACAAAGTTCATTGGTAGTGTCATACAGATCAGAGAGAACATAATTATTAAAAGTGATATAAACTCTAAGTGTGGGACTCTAGGACTGTGGAGAAGTGTAGAACTATCTCTGTGCATTAGTTTCCTTCTCTGGAAATGGAATTTATGATAATACATACCTCTGATAGATTTTGTGAGTGTTAAATAAGTTAATATACATGATTTCATCAGTAAGTGCTTGACAAATGGTACAGTCTCATGAAATGGTAGAGTATATATGCATATATACATATTCCTTTTAATTAATTTCAAACTGAAATCCAATTCAAAATAAAGTGGAGAAGTGAAGGAGGAAAAGAAAAAGTAGAAATAATCAAATTGTGTTTTAAGGTTCATCAATTAAAAATTTATCAACAAAAGGAGCATATTTTTTCTTGGCCATTTGATTTTTATTTACGACTGCAGTCTGATCGGATGGAAGGGAAAAGTGCAGTGAATGTGTGCAATCTTTGATTGATGTTCTGTGTAACAGTTGAACTACAGAGGCTATTGCAAAGCACTGCCTAACACTTTGGGGCTTTAAAAAAGCAAAACAAGAAAATATGAATTATTGCAGAGTTTCCTGGAGCAAAATGCACCAGAGTCCAACATAAGTAAACCATGGTTCCATGACTTCCACTATGGAAAGAGATTTAGGTTGTGATGTATATGAAAGAAAATGCCTTAGATATACTCATCTACAGAGTCATCCATAGGGTACCATGAGATGGAGTCAAGTGGAGCATCAATAATTATGGGCATTCAGACAGTTTGACAGATATCTAGGTATTGTAGTACAGCCTGTCACCTGTGGTTATGCTGGGAAAGACTGTAACGCCATTGTCAGTGCAATCTTCTATGTGTTTCTTAGGTAACGTTTTTTTAGGATGCTGACTTGGATTGGTATTGCTTCTTCCAACATCCTTTGACTCTCTGCTACATGGACCAATTCATATATCATACACTGTCACCTCACCCATCTTTAGTCACACACACACACACACACACACACACACACACACACACACACGAGAGAGAGAGATTTTAAAGTTTTAGCTCCTTAATTGTGGAGGCTTGACGTGTGCATAATCTGAAGGGGGAGGCCTGCAGGCTGGAGACAGGAAAGAGTTGCAGCTCAAGTCCAAAGGCTGGACTCACTTCATTCACTAATTAAACATGTTATGATGATATATGCTTTACTAACGATTTCAATTTTTAATTACAAAATGAAAGAAACTATATCAAGTGCAAATTACTTAACTAGGCTATTGGCATTATGTATCATTTGTTTGGAGAAAAAGGAATTGAAACAGGTAGTAAAATGAGAGTTTTAAAGGTCCAATATTTTCTGTTATTTGATAAACTTTATCTCCATATATTATACATAATTAAAATTCAGATGTGTTTTTATATTATTACTCTAACAAATAATTTATTACTGTTTACATCATATATCTTAACATTACACTTTTCCATTGAAAAATAAATTATAAGACACCAAGACATTTAAAATAACATTTACAAATACATTAACATCTGCTCCAGGATTCTTTATTTGCTAAGTGATAAGCAACATTTAATAATATGCAAATTAACCAGCCCTGAAGAATATGTATGTATAGAATGAAATACTCAGACTTTGCTATTTAAAAAAATAGTTTTTAAATTCATTTCACTAGTTTATCAAGTGTTTGGCCTTGGAAAAGTTACCTTGCTTGAATAATCTTTGATTTCCTGATTTTAAGATAAAAATAATAGTGTTAGCTAGTATAATTGATATAAGGATTACATGAAAAAATTACTTGGGTACTAATAATGGTAGTGAACACTTAATATATCAATTACTGATTTTATTTAGATCAATAATTAAAAACATTCCTGAACACAATTAATAAGTATACAAAACCTCTCTCAATTGACACTCTTGATAATGAAGCCATCATATTGTTGAAGCAAGCAAATTCAATTAATTATCCAGAACATATAAATATATTTAAGTGAAGAGTGAAGTTAAATCATGTCTTTTAAAATATATTTACCTGAAAAAAAGTAGAAGTGTAGAGCAGGAAAAAATTCTAAATAATCAGTGATTTTATTCTAAAAATTCTCAAATATCTACAAATATGAGTATCCATTAATTCAATTGAAATATTTTGTTGGAAATCATCATTTATAATTCTCTGGTTCCTATTTATTCCCTATTTGGCCTGTAATTACAGTAAGGGCACTTTTAGAATACTCCCTGCTGGGTATCCCTATGAAATAATTGTACCGTATGGCATTTAAAAGGTTTATCTTCAAACTGTTATTTTGGTTTCTTTAGCAACACAAATGCACCTGTTCTCAACACAATTAGGACGGGCCATATTGAAGGTAATCAAAACAAATAAGGAAAAATGGTTTGCTTGATTTCAAAAATAAGGCATAATGCCTAATCAGGCATTGGCAAAGCGTTGATAGTGATGCTACCTGGAATTAGCATATTTAATGAAAATTGATTTTGTTTATGTACAGAGGTAATGGATATGCCTGCATAATTTCTGGGCACTGGCTCTTAGTTATTAATTATTATTTTATAAATTACCCAAGATAATTTCAGCCAAAGGTAGCATCTGTTTGGCACTGAGATTCTACTTAGATTTAATTTTCCAGTTCAAGAGGAATAGCCATAGAAAGTCAAATAAGCTGTTCAAGGTCACAAAATTAGTAATCTGCCTTCATTAGAGATCTGTAATCTAGTACAGCCCAGACAGTCAAAATGTATCCCTGTTTATATGCCATAAGGAGGCAAAAATGAGAGAATAAAGAATTAAAATGAGATCTTTTTAAAAATAAAAATCATCCCTCTCCCTTCAAAATTTCTACAAATATATTCATAATTGGCACATTAATGCTTTCTTGCAGTCATGTTCACTCATCTTTCTCACTTAACTCAGAAAACAATAAAAGTGCTTTGCAATGCTTGTGTCATCAAATTGTAAATAATCCCTTAAATTAATTTTTAGCCCTGAGAAACTTTATGCATGTGACTAAAATTGAATTTAACTTTTAAAACTTTGGTTAAAAAAATAAAAACATAAAAATTTGGTTAAAAACTCAGCCTCTGAAAAGCTCTTCAGAATTAGCTAATTTATGCATCACTGACATTTGCATAGCATTTTCATTTTAAAATTCATTGTAACATTTAATTTCAATCCAAACGATAATTATAATATTTTGTTAACATTGTTACTTCACAAATAAGGAAATTGGTATGATGACAGAACATTATAAAGTTCATACATTTAATAAGTGATGTGAAAGGTCTTTTGACTGGAATCCAGGAGGGCTATCTTGCTCTTTGCTCTCTCTAATATTAAACCCACTGTGAATCTCAGAGTGGGGCTCAGTTATATTGGGTGAAATGAATCAAATTGAATTATCTTGCTCCTTCTATCAGACATTCCTTCCTCAGCCTACTTCCTTCGGCCAAGGTCAGAAATGCACCATGGAAACTGTCAGGGCTGCTCCATGAAGAGGGATGTGGACTGGATTAACTGGAAATATCAAGGAGAAACTGGTATGGTCAGGCATAAATCACCATAATATCGACTGTCAGGAGGGAGTGGAAGGGGGCCTGAGGATCAGAATAAGAAATCAGGATGGAGAGAAAAAGAAAGATAGGGAATTTAATGAACAAAATGAAATGACCAACAAAATAGCATGGAGGCATGGAACAAATTGACATACCTCAATGTGGGGGGTGGGGGGGACAAAAAGAGATAAACCAAAGAATTTCTATACTTACTAGAGGCCTGGTGCACAGAATTTGTGCATGGTGTGGGGGAGGGTCCCTCAGCCCAGCCTGCACCCTCTCCAATCTGGGACCCCTCGGGGGATGTCCAACTGCTGGTTTAGGCCCGATCCCTAAACGGGCAGTCGGACATCTTTCTTGCAATCCGGGACTGCTGACTCCTAACTGCTTGCCTGCCTGCCTGCCTGCCTGATCACCCCTAACTGCCTCTGCCTACTGGCCTGATTGCCCCCTAACTGCCCTTCCCTGCCTGCCTGATTGCCCCCTAACCACCTCTGCCTCGGCCCCCACCACCATGGCTTTGTCCGGAAGAACATCTGGAAGATATCCAGTCTAACTAGCATATTACCCTTTTGTTAGTATAGATATGCATAGGCCATGGACACAGATGATAGTGTGGTGGAAATCTGGGGGGGGGGGGGGGGGCAGGGGCTAGGAAGAGAGGGGTAAAGGAGGGAGGATGGGAGACATCTGTAATACTATCAACAATAAGAATATATTTTTTTAAAAAAAGATAGGGATTGTCATGGTAGTGTAGCTTTGACAATTGCATATTGTAGCAAAGATTAGATTAAACAAACAAACTTGGTGGTATTCATAAAAAAAAAAAAAAAAGGCATTTAACATGGAAATAGTGTAGAACTGAGGACCCAATATTTTGGCTTTGGAAATTTGGTTTTGGTTTTACTGACCTTATCTGGCACAAAGGGCTCTCTCTGGCATCTAGTTGATAGAAGACATAAAACTTATCTATGCTTTACATCATTGCAACCTGAAAATATTTCCAAAGTACAGGGACAGGCTGGCTCCACAGAAAGTACCACAGAAAGCTTTTACTAAAGTGGCAGTGACACCTAGTACTTATTAATGTAGGTCATGTGGACCTGTGTCCTTATACAAGACCTTAGGTCAGTGGTCAGCAAACTCATTAGTCAACAGAGCCAAATATCAACAGTACAACGATTGAAATTTCTTTTGAGAGCCAAATTTTTTAAACTTAAACTTCTTCTAATGCCACTTCTTCAAAATAGACTCACCCAAGCCATGGTATTTTGTGGAAGAGCCACACTCAAGGGGCCAAAGAGCTGCATGTGGCTCTCGAGCTGCAGTTTGCCGACCACTGCCTTAGGTTCTCAACAAAGAATGTACAGCAACGTTCTCTGAAGACCATCATGCTAGAGCTGTGGGCTCTAGGCCCCTCAGAATGTGTAGCGCTGGGGGGATGGGCTCCTCTGTGCTGAGACAGGTCACAGACTGTCTGATTGGGATGTAACCTGTGTACTCAAAATTGAGGTGTTGTGAGAGAGGAAATCTATTGCGAGCCCCACAGATGTTGCTTCTGTCAGAGAAAAAAAATTTCCTTGTGAACCACCTATCCTTCCATTTCTTACAGAAAATGCAGCTCCATTATAATCTATGGAACCAACCTCTTTATATACGTGGTGACCATCGACTGAAATATCGTTATGCAGCATGTGACTATAATGATTAAGTACTGTATTAGTGTGCTATGTCTGCATAACAAGGTACCACAGACTGGGTAGCTTAAACAGCAGAACTTTGTTTGTTCACAGTATAGTAGAGGCTAGAAATTTAAGATAAGGTTTCAGCAAGGGTAGATATCTTCTGAGGCTTCTCCTTGGCTTGTAGATGCCAATTCCTCCGTGCCTTCACATGGCCTTTGCTGTGTGTGCCTGTGTCCTAATTTCCTCTTCTTAGAGGAACATCAGGCATATTGGATTAGGGCCAACCTTACTGGCCTCATTTTGTTACAGAAGACCAGAGAAAAACCAAGCAATGCTTAGAGAAATGGAGTTACACATTATTATTATTATTATTATTATTATTATTATTATTATTATTATTACGTGCGGGCCCAGAGGAAAATGTCTTTCAAATCTCTGGGCACACACATGGAGGAAGCTTTCCCTATTTATACTTTTTCCAGTTCTTTGTCTCCCAAATAAGGGTTTTTCTGGTCCCCTTTGCAAGTTCTTAAAGAGCCCCATGTGCTGTGGCTTTGAGACCACAACTAAAGGCCTGGCCTGGCACCAGCACTGATAACTCCATCTGGGGATGGTTTATGGCCTCTCTAAAATGGGAGTAAACAGGTCTTGCAGGACCAGACAATTAAAGGGGCAGAGACTAGACTATAGGCTAATATGAATTTGTATTAGGTTAATGGCACAGGTTCAGATTGCTAGACCCCCAAAATGTCTCATTTTCCCCATCAATTTTACCCCTTTAAAGACCCTATCTTCAAATATAGTCATATTCTAAGGTAGTGGGGATTAGGAGTTCAACATAGGAATTTTGGGGAGATAATTCAAGTCCATACAAATGATAAGGCAAAAATAAAGCAGATTTAGGGGATAAATACAGTGAATACCTTTTCAGATAGCAGGAGAATATACATTTTCCCTAGGGTGATAGTTTTTCAGTTCAAACCTAAATGGAATAAGGAAGCAAAACATGTGTATTTTAGAGATGGAGGTATTTCAGGGGTGGCAAAGGCTGTGTGACAGAAGCCCAGGAGCAAGGGTGAGAACAGTAGAATGAGACTAGAGAGATGGTAACAGATTAAATTATGTGGGACAGTGTATGTCATGGTAAGATCTCAGTTTTTAATGTATTTCTTTTAAGTTGATCAAAGCTATATGTCAGAAGTTATATAACATGATGTCAATTATTCTGCAATTAATAATATGAAGTTCTAGGATCTAATATGAAGTCTGAAGATCTAAGAAATACTATTTAAGTTAGGTGTATGGACAGCATCCATAAAATAACATTTAATGCAACGCATAACTTTTATAGGTAAGGTGGAAAATTAGTGTCATTTTATAATGTGAAATACTTCTTAGTGAAAATGTTGGAGATAAGAAAATGTGCCAAAAAGATTATCAAATCACTGCTGTATAATACGTCACTGCTAAGCTTCACTTTCTTTTCATTAACTATCTAATTGGATACACACTGTGCAGTTGTAAAACTTGTCAGAATTTTATGTTCATTCTATGGAAAATTGGATATCCAGAGAAAGAGAAATTACAGAAAAGCATGTTTACACCCTGCTCCCTTATTATAGAAAATGATTATTTGACAAACAAAGAACTGTGGCAGTGAAAATGCCAGAATACATCACAGATGCAAAATAGCTTGATTACACTCTACTTCAATTGGGAGTCCAAAAACAGCTGATTCAGTGGGTGTTCCTTAAAGCCAGCTTCTGAAAAAAATGTTGTCGATGATTCCATTTTCTAAGGAAAGGAATGTTTAAAGGAGATTAGAAAGGATCTGAAATTGTCACCTTTAGAACCTGAAATATCCTCAGGACTAAAGACCTACTTTGGACAACATTTAAGCAAATATTTTCCTTTCAATTTTAACACATTCTGAGCTTTATTATTTTTTTTTAGGGGAAAATTACCTCTTTTTTTCTGAGTATTCACTTTTCTCCTTCATTTTATCAGAAATAAAGCATAAAGGAAAATTGTGTCTCATTTTCCTTCAATAGAAAAACAAACAAAGTTCATCCCAAAGAAAATAAAAACCATTTTATCTGCCCTCTTTGAAAAAGTTAAATTTTAAGTCATTTATTGCATGAGTCTTGATAGATGCTAGAAATAGAGATAGAGATAGAGATGATAGATATAGATATAGATATAGATATAGATATAGATATATAGATTTAGATAGATGTAGCTTTTATAAATATAACTTATTCTTTCAAATAGAGTATTTTCTCCTAGAAAAAATTTCTTAGTCACTGCAATTATAGGTCTAAAATGGAACTAGTGGTTTTGAAGAATCCTGTACTGAAGCTTACAGCTGGGTAAAAGTTTTTCAGTAAGACACACAATACCTCTATGCACACAATCAAAAGCTCACTCTAGAAAAGCAAATGTTCCAAAATTGTAACATTGTTCTCTGTCTACTGATTATGTTCTTATATATTTCTAGTAATTCAAAGAACTTTACTTAAATGTGTTTCATTACTTTTTTACCATATGTTTTATATATCATACTAGAGGCCCGGTGCACGAAATTCATGCACGGGGGCAGGGGGGTGTCCCTCAGCCCAGCTTGCACCCTCTCCAATCTGGGACCCCTCGGGGGATGTCTGACTGCCCCTTTAGGCCCGATCCCACCAGACATCCCTCTCACAATCCAGGACTGCTGGCTCCCAACTGCTTGCCTGCCTGTCTTCCTGATTGTCCCTAACCGCTTCTGCCTGCCAGCCTGATCACTCCCTAACCACTCCCATGCCAGCCTGATTGATGTCTAACTGCTCCCCTGCCAGCCTTTTTGCCCCCAACTTCCCTCCTCTGCTGGCCTGGTCACCCCTAACTTCTCTCCTCTGCATGGTTGGTCACCTCCAACTGCCCTCCCTTGCAGGCCTGGTCCCTCCCAACTGCCCTCTTCTGCTGGCCATCTTGTGGTGGCCATCTTGTGTCCACATGGGGGCAGGATCTTTGACCACATAGGGGCAGTTATCTTGATCTTGTGTGTTGGAGTGATAGTCAATCTGCATATTACTCTTTTATTAGATAGGATAGAGGTCTGGTGCACGGGTGGGGACCAGCTGGTTTGCCCTGAAGGGTGTCCTGGATCAGGGTGGGGTTCCCTTGGGGCATGGAGAGGCCTGGGCGAGGGGTCTGTGGTGGTTTGCAGGCCAGCCACACCCCTGGCGACCCAAGCAGAGGCCCTGGTATCTGGAATTTATTTACCTTCTACAATTGAAACTTTGTAGCCTGGAGTGGAGCCAAGCCTCCTGCTTGATCCGTGGCTGCCACCATTTCTGTTTGGATTTGCTTACCTTCTATAATTGAAACTTTGTATCCTTGAGTGGAGGCTTGGGCCCGCCAGAGTGTGTGGAAAGCTTTGCTTCCTCTGTTGCCGGGGAAATCCAAGCCTCCCTTCTGGTAGCCATCTTGGTTGTGGTTAATTTGCATACTCACCCTGATTGGCTGGTGGGCGTGGCTTATGTAGCAGAGTGATGGTTTATTTGCATATTACTCTTTTATTAGAGAGGATAAAATGTCAAATATTAGATATACTATATAATATATGTTGCACTAAAATGTTATCCAAATATATATTGTATATAGGTACAAATATTATATGTAAATTTTAAGATTAATTCTGAAAATTTCAGATGTACATTAGAACTACAGGTCTACAATTTGAACCAAAAGGAGACAATACACTTTTTAGTTTAATGAGTCTACAAAGGAAATATACAAGTTTATTTTACCCATGTTTAATGAAACCCAAGAACCAATATTTAACTTTAACTTTTACAAATACCTAATCTTCCAGTGGTTTATATATGATCTGGGTTATTAAAGAAAGTTAGTCCTGTTAGGCTCTTTAAGATCAGGTAAGCTGCCCAGCTGGCGTGGCTCAGTGCTTGAGCGTTCACCTGTAAACTAGGACTGTCTGCTACCCCCATCTGCACCAAAATATCAAATTCTCTAATCCGTGGGGTAGAGGGAAGGGGAAAATTGAAGAAGCTAGTACCTTCTCTTCTGGCTTCTTGCTTGCGTCATTGAAGTGAGTGAAGAAAAGTTTGGTTGTTGCTTTTAGTTTGCTCCTTGTCCTAATCGACCACCTCGAAACCTGCCAGCTCAGTGCACTCTGACACTTTCAGATTGATACAACCCAGATGACAGATGATGGCAGCTTTAATCTGTGCTCCTACCAGTTATACATATTTTATAAAAACACTCAAATTCAATAATGAAAACCAGAGCCATCCTAGAAAATGATCTATTTTTAGCACCTGGCATAACACATCCATTTTTATTTTTGGTGTTTTTAGGAGTATAATAGACAACACACATGTATTTTGACAATGTCTTTTGCACCACCACAATTAGAAATAAGTAGTACTTTGGGGATTTAGATCTGATGCAAAAAAAATAATTCCTAGTGTGCCATGAATTATTTGTGTTTTTGTTCAATAGTGTTTTCACAGATGTCATGGGAAGTTAGAATATCACTATATCTACCCTAAATTGTTCTTCCAGGTTCATAACCCACAATCTGATAAACAGCTTGGAATGTTCTCTATAATTTCCTATTTCGCTTTATGGTTATTATAAATTCTCTAAAAGACTGTTCCACGTGTGCAACCTCAGACAGGAAAATGAACGTAAAAGGCTTATACCTCTGCTCAGAAATTATCTGTCCACAGGCACAGGGATAGAAGATTTAAACAGGAGGTCATCAAGGTATCCAACATTTACCAGAAGCAAACAGTCAAAGGCTAGTCTACTGGAATTTGTTCTAATCATTATATCTGAGTAATAAGAGGGTAGTAGAATCAACCCACTTCAACCCCTATTACCAGTGCAGGCAAACAATTGCAACAGAAAGATAGGAATACATTCCCAAACCTGAGGACTAAACATTTCAGCAAGGGGAGCTGGCTTAGGTATTTGGAGTAAAACAATACCATGGTCACGTGTAATCTGCTCTCTAGGATGACTGAGTTTCAACCCCGTTTTACTTTGAATACCCATCCACTTGGCTCCCCACCTGTGTTGTGAGGGATGATGCAGATTCCAGAGCCTGGCATGAAATTCACCGGGGTGCGGTGAGGAAAAGCTGAGTCACAAGGCCCTTCATTTTGAGCAGATTTAGTTAGCAACCCCAACTACTCTTCTCCAAATGAGTGGAGCTTGAGACAGTATATCAGATCCAATTGTCACTTGTTAATTGAAGTGATGCTTCACCTATGAGGTTGTTTTTGAGGATAGGCATGGCATGGAAATTACCCCCCCTCGCCTCATGATGGAATATACACATACAGTTGCAATTTATGTTACCTACTGCCCTGAAGTCTGTCATTATGTTTAATCTAAATACTGGCTCTAGGAGGTAGGAACTAAGAACTTTTTTTTTTTATCTTATGAATAAAGAAACTAACATTCAGGATTAAGAGTTGGTGAGTGGCTGCGTCTGATCAGAAGCAGATCTGTTTTGGGTTTCAATTACTAAATATCAATACTTAATTTATGCTATTGGCATTATATTAAAATTTTTCCCATGGAATCATTATTCTCAGTTTTTTAAAGACTGAAATATAAAGATAAAAACCAGCTCAGCTGGTGTGGCTCAATGGTTGAGCATCAACCTATGAACCAGGAGGTCATGATTCAATTCCTGGTCAGGGTACATACCCAGGTTACAGGCTTGATCCCCACTGTGGGGCATGCAGGAGGCAGCCAGTCGATGATTCTCTGTCATCATTGATGTTTCTATTTCTCTCTTCCTCTCCCTTCCTCTCTGAAATCAATACAAATGCATTAAAAAAAAAATAAAAATAAAAATGAGTTTTAACACAGTAGAAAAAGGCTGTTTCTTTTAACAGGACTCTCACATCTTAATCTTTAACTAGTTGTTAAAGTAACTTTTAATGAAAGCACCTCATTTTCTTTCAATTTTAAACACTCTTAGCTCTACACAACTGCAAATATTGACATATCCATGTGTTCGGATAATTAAAATCCCAGTGGCGAACTAAACATTTCATTTTATTGACTATAAAGTTTATTTTCTTTAAAGAGCTCAGTTTGGTATCTGAAGACAAATAATGCTGATAACCTTTGTGATGGGCAGTTCCCTTGGTAGCATTATTTTAGATATGACCGAATGGTTTTCATAATGTAAATGCTTCCTTTATTTTATTTATTGGCATTGTCTTATCTTAACATGTAATTTCAGTTTCACTTTTATTCATTTCATACGGGGATTTTTTTAAAGGAAAAATGTCTGCCTATTTTAGTCACTTGGCTTTTCCTCAGGTAGTGGCATATGAATGTGGGAGGATGCTTGTCATGTAGAATGAATACAATCAATCACACCTCATCCCGGAAAAGCAGCCTCATGATCACGTGGGAAGGAATAGGGCAAAGAGAAAAGAATATCAAATAAGGAGGCAAACTTTAATTTAAAATTGTTCTGCAGGTGATGTAGTGAGTTGAATTATCTTGAGACTATGCCAGATTGTTAAAAAATCTCTAAAAGAAAATAGCAAGGATATCATCAGTAGAGTCAGAAGTAGGATATGGAGTTAAATGGTCTTTAGATATTTAAATGTTACACTTTTTCAGATTCATATACCCTTTGCTCAATCATTCAATATGCACATAATTCGCTAAATATTTATTGAGTTGATATTCTATTCAATGGCACAAGGTCCTGGGACATTCAAAGGTCAAATTAATTTTTTTTCACTACTTAAAGTGTTCAGAATAGGCTTTAAGTTTAAATTTAAAGTAAATTTGTCTAAAGATCTATGGTATAACACGCCAAGGCATATGCATAAAATGCAGGTAAGTATGAGGGTATATGTCAGAGTAGAACAAAAATAGAAGGGCCATGGGTAATATGAAGGAAAGAAGGAAGAGAGAGTGTTAAGGACACTTCAAATATAAATCTATTTATACTGTGTCTCAAGAAATAAGGCAGCCCTAACAGGTTTGGCTCAGTGGATAGAGCGTCGGCCTGCGGACTGAAGGGTCCCAGGTTTGATTCCAGTCAAGGGCATGTACCTTGGTTGTGGGCACGTCCCCAGTAGGGGGTGTGCAGGAGGCAGCTCATCGATGTTTCTCTCTCATAGATATTTCTAACTCTCTATCTCTCTCCCTTCCTCTCTGCAAAAAAATCAATAAAAATATATTTTAAAAAAAGAAATAAAGCAAGGGTTGGATAAATGAAAAGAAAGAGGATGGTGTCAAATACAGAAATCAGAGGTGTCTGGCATGAGCTATTTATTGTGCATTATCTTTGGAGCTGGAAATATAATGATTTATTAATGGTTCGTGGTTCTGCTGTTATGAAGCATATAGTCGATAGGGATTGTACATGACAATCTCCACTTGCTCTTCCAGATCCACCAGCCATCTTCTCTGTTCCTTTCCATGCCCTGTGAAGCTTATTTCCATGGGCTTCATCATTCTGGCAACGCTTCCCTCTGGCTTGTAATCAGATTTGGTTAATGGGAAACCCTGGGAGGAGATTGGAGTGTGGATGGAAAGGAAGATCAAGGCTTGATGGCCCACATCCCAACCCCTGATGCCTCTGTACCAGGTGAAATTTGGTCAGACTGCACTGCTCAGGTAGCAGCCATGGCAACCATAGCTCTCATCACAAGCCTGTCTGATTGCATTCCAAGAGACAGGAACAGTCCCAGGGTCTGGTAAGCATTCAGATGTCTTCACTGGCAGAAATCATAACGATTCCTTTCACAAAAATCAGATCACAGTAATTCTGATCAAAGGGTTTAAATACTACCCATTTCAAACAGAGTAAAACTGAAAAAATCTCTATTATGAGAAAATAGGCCCTGGAGTATTCATCCCATCTTTCTATCTTCCCAGCCCCTACAACACTTATCACAACATCCCTAACTATGCCCTAACCCCTCTCCCCTTCTCTCACTTCACCTCTTGCATGTTTTACTATTTCTCATTTCCTACACTGCTCATGCTTCAGGACCTCTGAATGTAATATGCTTTTTGTTTGAAAAGCTTATCTTATTTATCCAAAGCTCAAGTGAGGCCCCTTCTGATCTCTGTCCAAATGCCGCTGCCCCAGAGAGGCTTCCCCTGACCATCCTATGCCAGTTACTTTCAATAATCATTATCATGCCTATTTTCCCTCAAAGCACATAGCAACAAATTAAGTTTCATCTGTATATGGATTTGTTAGAATTTCTTCTATCTTCTCTGGCTAGAAGATGCATGAAGGAGAAGCATGTTTTTGTTTCACCATTATATGAATCATACTAGTATTTGTTGAAAGAATAAAGAAGGGAATAACATTTCAATGATTTATTGAGTAGTATTGGCTAGTGTATTTAACTCAGGGAAAAACTTGTTTTCCATTAGAATTACTTTTCATAGTTTTTCAATAAAGAAATATTTCTGTATACCAACATCTTACAACTACAAAACTATGATAATAAATAGTGAATCATACATAAGAGTTTAGGAAAATTATACCTTATTATATTATCAAACAGGTATTGAAGAAAAGTAAAAATGGAGGGGGAGAGGAAGACAGTATTTTATTAGAATGACAAAAATTCTAAAAGTCAAAGCCTGTACTTTTTTATCATATATATATATATATATATATATATATATATATATATGATTTCAAAATTTTATTTGTATTTTGTTCTTTTATCAATCTCAGTTGATTTTATTTATTTATTTTTTTTAATCCTCACCCAAGGATATTATTCCATTGATTTTTAGAGAGAGGGAAAGACAGAGAGAAATATCAATGTGAGAAAAATACATTGATTGGTTGCCTCCTTCATGCTTCCTGACCAGGGCCTGGGCCAGGGAGGAGCTTGCAACCAACATCAAACCCGGGACCCTTCTGTCTGCAGGTCCATGCTCTACCCACTGAGAAAAACAGGCTAGGGCAATCTGAGTTGATTTAAAAACAAAACAATATATTTCCTGCCACAACTTTACTTTTATTATTTTAAAATATAAAGAAAGGCAAAACAAGAAAACATGTATGCAAGATACATGTGAATATGGTTAAAAATGATCTGTGCAAAAATTAAAATTTATTTAAATTTGGCATTTTATTTAATGAGTATATTTAGACCAATGCCTCCCTCCTATGTAATTTTATTTGAGAAAATATAGAAGTAATATAAATATATTTGAAATATGAATAATAAAAGTCTTACAGGATGTAGATTCTTCATAAAGTACAGGAACTATAATTTCATAGGCCATTTATATTATTTCAATTCATTTGTTTGTATTTGATTTTCTGAAAGCAAATTTGTAATTAAACTGATTTTTACACTTGGACAAGAATATAAGTACAAGATAACTAGGAAATTATTGCATTTAAAAAAACCTAGAATAATAATTATGTTGTAAGCTTTACTAACTTCTTAGCTTAATTATGCTGTACTTTCTATAATAGGATGATAGTACTAATCAGCCATCAGTAGGGAATGTACTTTGAGTGGTTTTCTTCCAGTAATTAGTAAGAGGATTGAATATCCACTAAATAAAATTGGGGAATTTGTAAAGACCACTTGGGAGAATGTGTGCATGAGACACGCATAGTCTTTCTATAATCACTATGCTTAAACCTAATTAAACTCCAGAGAATTCAATTAAACTAAGGGAAAACAATAAAACGATAAAATGATTTGCAGATGAGTTTGATACTTGTAATCCAATATTCTTAGAAATAAAGCCTATGATTAAAGTTTTAGGAAGAGGTAAATGGACTAGTAAAATGGCAAACTCTGAATTTTAAATTGAATCAAACTCTACCTACTAGATGAAATCATTAAAGACAACTTAAAAAAAGAATACTGACACATTGGTTTCACTAGCTCAAAAAATTATATTTTTGCCTTCTTTTTACATTACTGTATAAATATATATATCTTATGACAATTTATTTTTTTAAATATATATTTTATTGATTTTATACAGAGAGGAAAGGAGAGGGATAGAGAGTTAGAAACATCAGTGAGAGATAAACATAGATCAACTGCCTCTTGCACACCCCCTACTGGGAATGTGCCCTCAACCAATGTACATGCCCTTGACTGGAATTGAACCTGGGACCCTTCAGTCCGCAGGCCGACACTATCCACTAAACCAAACTGGTTAGTGCCTTAGGACAATTTTTAAGCTTTGCTACAGTAGCTTAAAGTTAAGCTAAGGCAATTAATCTTAAAAAGATAATTGGAGCATATATAGTAACAATTAGAATTATTAAAATTAATTGAAGAAGCCCATTTAAATTAATTAATCAGATATTTTAGAAAGATCATAAGAAAACTAAAACATACTTTTTTCTGAGATTATCTTTTAAAAACGAAAAGTGCATAGTATGTCTTCTTTTTATAATGATGATTTATCTCTAAATGTCTGGAGTCCTACTATCCCAAAAGAACTCAGCTTTGGAAACAATCCAAAATAAAAATAATATTATGATTCCATCAATTAACTCAAATGCTTGACTTCTTTGTTTGATATTTGTTTCACAAATGTAAAGGATAAGTAGCAAATAGTGAGAGAAATTATGAAAAAAATGTAATTATTGGTTCATAAACAATCCAGGGATATAGAAATTATAAAGAGATTTTAAAAAAACGTGCTACTAATTTTATCCTGTAATTACCTAGAAATAAATTTTGAAACTATCATACTTTAATTTACTAGAAATTAATATATCCTATAGCAACAATCAACTCAAAATAAAATTTGAAATACTATGCTGATGATGATAACTCATATGTAATTTAATGATATTGTCAAATCTTAAGTTCCTGTTCTATTCAATTAATTATTAGATTTATTTTGTTATAAAGTTAAATTATTTTTATAATAGCTTAAAATTCCTATTGACTGCATTACAAAATAAAATAGAAATTTAATATTTGTGGTAAGTTTACATAAATTTACCATATATTACTAGTATATTATAAATGTATATATTTTAATAATCTCACCTTTAAAATGTACACTAAATTTAAATTAGCATGTCAAAAATAAATACACAGCCTGACATTTCAGACACATATCGATAACATAATTAAATAGTATTTTATTAAAAATTCTACTCTTGTTCAAAACAATGCACCCTTCATTTATTAGAGCTCTGAATACTGCTGGGTGAAACAAACCAACTGTTTTGCGGGTGAATGTGGCTTACCTCTAATTTATGTTCTTCATCTGCACTACTAATTCACTCACTAGTTTCATGGAATGACACTTTTAAATGTTTCTTGAGTTTAATATGGAAAAGCTTTTATACAGCTTTTTTTCCCTCCATCAAATCATCCTAAAAATAACAAAGCATAAAAGAAAATGAAACATTTGTTTTATGTTTGATGAAAATTAAAAATGTCTTAAACCATACCACATGAAGATAACATGGAGGAAGGAAGAAAAAACAAATAACAATAAGATGATAAAGTGAAACCTGGTGCGTGTGTATACTGACTCAGACCACAGACTGACTAATATCTCAGGAATGGAGGCATAGTACATCACAGAAAATAGAGATAAAGAGTGCAGTGATGGAAATGGAGAGTTTGGAAAAGCATAAAAGTTGATGTTTATATACACACTTAAATCTTGCTCAATTGAACAAGGAAAAGCTTCTCTCTTAAGCAAGAGATAATTTTATTTTCTGGAATACTGAGGGCTCAGAGAATGACAGTGAAAATATGCCCAGAACAGGGGTCCTCAAACTTTTTAAACAGGGGGCCAGTTCACTGTCCCTCAGACCGTTGGAGGGCCGGAATATAGTTTAAAAAAAAAAACTATGAACAAATTCCTATGCACACTGCTAAGTCGGCTGCTAACCAGGACAGGCAGCGGCGGCAAAAACTCCCGGCGGGCCGGATAAATGTCCTCGGTGGGCCGCATGTGGCCCGCGGGCCCGTAGTTTGAGGACCCCTGGCCCAGATGAAAACAGGAATAAAGAACCTTTAAAAGGTGGAGAGACAAGTTATCTTATCCACACAAGGCTGGACCTTCACAGGCTGGAGATTGGAGGATGTTTCTATGGATGATCTAAATTGCTCAAGAGAAAAGATTAATTAGCAATGGCAGCTTGGTTTTCCAATGGCAAAATATACCTG
Source organism: Eptesicus fuscus (assembly GCF_027574615.1). Lineage (NCBI taxonomy): Eukaryota > Metazoa > Chordata > Mammalia > Chiroptera > Vespertilionidae > Eptesicus > Eptesicus fuscus. The sequence continues at coordinate 92,893,083 of NC_072476.1, forward strand.
TATAATTTTATCCTTGTAAAATATGGTGTATTGGCTGTCTCTCTTTCTCTCTCTCTCTCTCTCTCTCTCTCTCTCTCTCTCTCTCTCTCTCTATATATATATATATATATATATATATATATATATATATATATATACTCTTGCACGAATTTCGTGCACCGGGCCATATATATATATATATATATGCAAGAGTAGGCCTTCCTTCCCTCTGGCTGCCAGCACCGGGGTCCCTCTGGCACCCGGGACCCAGGCTTTCCTCGCAGCTCCCGGTTTCGTCCGGAAGGTTGAGGTTGTCCAGTCTAATGAGCACATTACGCTTATATATATATATATATATATATATATATATATGTGTATATATATATATATATATATATATATATGTATGTATGTGTGTGTGTGTGTGTATATATATATATATATATATATATATATATATATATATATATATAATAAATATAAAAGCCTAAGCGACCCTCTGACCGTTCAACCATCCAACTGGTAGCTATGACAAACAATGACCACCAGAGGCCAAATGCTCTGACCAGTAGCTATGACGTGCACTGACAACCAGGGGGCAGACGCTCAATGCAGAAGCTGCCAAGCTACGGTGACTTGGCAGCTGCAGTTCTCAGGTGATACACCCGGAATCAGAGAAGAGGGAGCCCGATTCTGGGGTGCGTCACCCGAGAACCACCCTCTAGCAATCCAGGACTCCTCAGGGGATGTCAGAGATTCAGTTTCAGCCCGATCCCCACAGGCCAGGCCAAGGGACCCCACCTGTACACGAATCTGTGCACCAGGGCCTCTAGTAGAATTATAAACTGCATTCATCCAATTTCCTTTGGTAAGATTCTGGATTAAAATTTAACTTCAAAATATATTATATCTTGAAAAGAAGAAATGAGGTAGAAGTTATATTTTTAGTGCTGATGCTATTTATAGGCAGGGATAATTTAAACATATAACAGTTGATAAAGTTGGTGACATCCTGATCTAGGGGCACAGTGTTTAAGAACATAGAAGTATGAATTAGTTGTAATTGCAACAGTGACTCTCTCTTCTATAATGTAGGTATCACCATGGGCCCTTGAACTAAACAGTCCAAAATATAAGGCTATCTTTTCCTCAGACCTTCAACCAAATGCCAACTATTTAATCCCCTCTTTAAATCACTCCCTATTTACTTATAAATCTGTTTATATAGCCTGCACTGAACCTGATATGATAACTAAATATTCTACAGTGAAGACCATAGTGTTTGCTCAGCACTCACCACACACACACTCACCACACACACACTCACACTCATGATCATAAGCATAGGCAGAGATTCTAATTAGTTCTTTTGTGCCTCATAATTTAATACTAATGAAAAAGTAGTGGACTCATTTGACTTAAAACGCTTATTGCCATAATGGTAAGAAAATGTTATATGTATACTTGATTCAAGAGAACAAACATATTTAGAAATATATAGGTAAGTAGCAGTTACAAATCCTATATGTTTGAAAGTGGTTGATTCTGGAAACAGAGAAAGTAAGAGAGACATCGAGAGCTTTATATGAATCTTTAGCAATATTAGATAAAAAATTAAAAAGGAAACAGCAGATCAATATTAAAATTAGTAGACTTATTTTATATAATAGCAAGCCTTATCCTGTTTAAATGTATGTAGTATTGTGCAATTACAGATAGTAGCTTATTGAGTTAGCACTCTATAATGGTGAATTTCTCAATATATATTTAAATTCAGAGATGTTATCTGTAAATCCACTTATAGTTTTGAATATAGTCATAAAGTGACTACTTTCTAATCTATTACAGGTTAAAATTATATGCAATTATTTCATTAAAAATCATTAACTTAGGTATTATAAATCTAGACTTAATATGAAATTTATAGTGGATTTTGGTATAAAACAGAAGTCAAATGTACAAAGTATTTAGAGCAAAGACCATTTTTAAAACATGCCCTTTATATCTTTCACATTGTGGGTTTGAAGTTCCATACTATTTTACGAACTAAAGAAAGCAAAATGAAAGGATTTAAATTTGAAAGCAGAGAAGCAGTAGCTTATTGATTTTCATTTTAAATAAAGAACTTGAGCCTCAAAGACATCAGCCAATTCCTTTATTTTATCTTCCTTTTGAGTTTCAAATAGTAATTGGGGGAAAAAAAGGTTTTTGTCTATTTGGAAAGTAACCAAAAGATACTTATCTTCTTATTTAAAAAAAAAAAACAAAACTTCCTCTACTTTACCTTAAGATATGTGATTACAGACAACAAACATACACTTACTATATTCATATGACTCCAATCACAATTGACCAAATTTATTACTTACCTATTGTCAGCTACATTAAATATCATATTTTCTTCACTTATTTAAGATTTGAGTCCTAGAGTATAAAGGAATTGATTAGTTTTATTTTAAGTATTTTTCTAAATTGATGCATAATTGCGTGGATCTCTTGAAATCTATTATTTTTAAAATATGTAATATTCTATGCTGATAAGAAGAGTAAGTGAATTACATAATCACGTGAATTTGGGTAAATACTAGAAGTCCATGACCTACAGCTTTAGGACTATTAATATCTCTTTATTCTCCAAGGCACTGATATGTCACAGCTTGAAAAATTTTGCATTAACAGTAAGAAAGTAAAACACATGCTATGCGGTTAGATGTGAAGAAGATAAATATAATCATGGCATCTGGATACCAGTGGGAAATCATTCCATTATGACTCTTGACTGAGATTAATTGACTGAATGAGTGTGTCTGGGGATACTTAACAAATTAAGTTCCTGGGAATGAGTGAACTTCATAATCTTACTATTGGTGACTGTTTTGTTTGTTTGTGTTTGTAAAGGAAATCAAAATATCTAAAAAATTAGTTGAAAATCTACCTGTAATGGTGTAAAAATAATAATAGGATTATAGGTATTATTTTTGTTGCTCAAACTCTACTCAGTTTTACTGCCTCTCCCATAAACATAGTTTTTTGTTTTTGTTGTTTTTTGTTCTTTTTTTTTTTTTCACAAAATAGGTTAGCGCATTAAAAATCATGTCCATTAATGTTATACTGGTAAGTAGTTTATACTAATTGTTAAATATGTTCATATCCTTATATACGTAAAATGAGCAATTTCTTATTTGCAACATTCCATTCTCCAAGGTAACAATAATTGTGTTATTATTAAAATTTTGACTGTATTTTAAAGTCATGTCAACATCCCCATCAAATAAGTTCATAAATTTGGTAGAAATCTACTAATGGAGCATGGAGAGATTCCTGCAGAAGACCATTACAAATTTAAAAAATATTGAAGATTTCTATTTGAAGGGCCTAGAAAATGAGTAAAGAAAGATTGCTGGTGTATCATGTAAGAGCTGTGAGTTTGTGTCTGAGGTCTAACCCAGTTTCCCTTAACATGGTAAACAATAATGTTATCAGCTCTAGTTTACAGCAACTAAGACATTGGGAATTTAAAGGGAACTTTCTGGAAATGAGAGCCACATTTTGAGATCTAAAATATGAGCATGGACTCGATTCTAATCCCTGATTGAAAATTGAATTTTTCATGCTATGGGGACCCAGATAACCTGCTGAAAAAATAAACACAAACCCATACATAGCTAAGTGGCTGGAAGTAGGAGCCCTCCTTGATTGAGATGTCAAATATATTTCTCTGTTTTTATAAAGGACCTGGAAATTGCCCAGTCATTGAGGCTCAGTGGTTGAGCACTGATCTATGAACCAAGAGGTCACCAGTTCGATTCCCGGTCGGGCACATGCCTGGGTTGCAGGCTTGATCCCCTGAGGGGAATGCAGCAGACAGCCAATGTATGCTTCTCTCTCATCAATGTTTTTATCTCTCCCTCTCCCTTCCTCTCTCCAAAATCATTAAAATAAGAAATAAAAAAGGACCTGGAAATATAGGGAGGACCATGTAATAAGAGAAATACAGAAAGACGGAGATCAAAAGCCTGGAAGTTTGTCCAAATCATTAACTTACATGTAAACTGAGATATAACAAGGGAGATCCCTAAATAGAAAACCCTAAAAAGAGATTAAATTAGATGAGGAGAGACATCATTCCTGTATAAACAGATTTTTGTAGTTTGAGATCATTCAAGGTCAACATCTAAATATACCAATAAATCAACAATCCATAGGAAAATAAAATCACAGACATAGTATTTATAATGTCTAGTTTTCAACCAAATAATGAAAAGACATAGGATATTATCATTTACTAGAGGCCCAGTGCACAAAATTTATGTCGGGGGTGGGAGGGTCCCTCAGCCCGGCCTGCACCCTCTCCAATCCAGAACCCCTCGGGGGATGTCCAACTGCTGGATGTCCCACAGGGATTGGGCCTAAACCGTCAGTCGGACATCCCTCTCGCAATCCAGTACCGCTGGCTCCTAACTGCTCACCTGCCTACCTGCCTGATCACCCCTAATGACTCTGCCTGCCAGCCTGATCACCCCTAACTGCCTCTGCCTGCCAGCCTGATCACCCCTAACCCTCTGCCTGCCAGCCTGATCGCCCCTAACCACCTCTGCCTCGGTCCCCGCCACCATGGCTTTGTCCAGAAGGAGGACAGGATGACCGAAAGATGTCTGGTTGACCTGGTCTAATTAGCATATTACCCTTTTATTAGTATAGATAATCAGGGGAAAAATAGTCAATTGACAGAGATTCCATGTTTTTTTCAGATTTTAGAGCTATAGATATTTATAAAATTTTCAAAGAACTTAAAAGATGAAATAATGAGAGAAGAGATGACATTTATATTAGTTTTCTATTGCTGCTATAACAAATACTGCAAATTCAGTGACTTAATAAATGTTTTTCATCTTATAGTTTTGGGAATTAGAAATATAAAGTCAGTTTACTGGGATAAAATCAGGTTGTAAAGAAGGCTGGTTCCTTTGAATGCCACAGGGAAATTCAGCCTTGCCTCTTCCACTTCTAGAGGCTCCCAGGATTCCTTGGCTCTCAGCCATATCACTCCAATCTCTGCTTCTGAGGTTACCCCACCTTCTCCTCTACTGTGTCAAATCTCTGTATACTTCCCTACAATAAGGATACTGATGATTATATTTATGGTGTACACACATGATCTAGAAAACTCTCCAGTTCAAAATCCTTAACTAAATCACTAATGCAAACTCCCTTTACCCACATAATGTAATATTCCCAAATTCTGGAAATTAGGATATGGAAATATTGCGGGCCAATATAAAGTTCATGACAAAGTTTAAAAGAAAATATAAATAGATACCAATGAAAATTGTAAACCTGAAAATTAAAAGTATTGTTTTATACCAGTTGCTATTACAATATACCAATTTCCATCATTATTCTTTGTGACACAAAGATCTATATGAGTGATCAGCTTCATATTTCATTTTTCCATTTAATTTTTTAAAAGATAGACTTTCCTTTTTAGGGGTTCACAAAAAATGGAGCAGGAAGTACAGAGAGTTTCCATATAAACCTTGCCTTTCCACATACACAACTTCCCCCATTACTAACATCACGCACAAAAATGTACATTTGTTACAAATAATGAACCTACATTGATGTATCATTATCACCCAAAGCCCATAGCTTACATGCAGGTTTTCTCTTGGTATTGTCAATTTTGTGATTTTGACAAATGTATAATGACATATATCCACCATTACTGTGTCACGCAGAATAGTTTTACTGCCCTAGAAATTCTCTGTGCTCTGCTGATTTATCCCTTTCTCCCCCACAACTCCTGCCAACTATTGAACATTTTACTGTCTCCATAGTTAGTCTTTTCTAGAATGTAATATAATTAGACTCCTATGTAGCCTTTCAGACTCGCTTCTTTCACTTAGCCTTATGTATTTAAGCTTCCTCCATCCTATTCAAGGCTTAGTAGCCCGTTTCTTATTAGGGCCAAATCATATTTCATTGTCTCATTGTGTCACAGTTTATTTATCCATTCACCTAGTAAAGGGCAACTTGGTTGTTACCAAGTTTTGGTAATGGCAAACAAAGCTGCTATGACTCTGAAATCAATTCTGCTACGACTTTTCCCCTGAAACCATCAAGAAATTAACTCTTTGACACCAGCCAAGTGTCCTATAATTCAATTCAGTTCTGACACTGTCACCTGGAGAGCAGCATCACACCCCACAAATGAAAGCCTTGGTCTTACAGGACTGACCCCTCCACAATTCACTCTGGTTTTAGGTCCAGGTTGTCACCTGTGCTTCTGACTAACCAGCTATAGATCAGGGGTCCCAAACACCTCTCCTTGAATTTGATTAACTTGCTAGAGTGGCTCACAGACGTCATAGAAACATGTCACTTGCTAAATTTACCAGTTTATAACTAAGGATATTGAAGAATACAAATCCAACAGCCAGATGAACTGTCTCCTGAATGCTTGAGCTCCTGTCCCTATGGAGTTTGGGGTTTGGCACAGTGGCATGTGCATACATTCTGGTTCACCAGCCTGGCACATCTCTGAACCTCGTCCTTTGTTGTTCTTGTTATCGCTTCTATGGAGGTTTCATTTCATAGGCATAATTGAATAGTCATTGGCCATTGGTGGTGTATTCAACCTTCAGACCCTTTCCCCACCCTAGAGGTCAGTGGGTAGTAATCATGTAGGAGAAGAAAAAAAATCCCATTTTCTCTTCTAGCTTCTTTGGCTTGTCTAATACTTAAGTTGACATAAGACAGACTAATAGGAGAAAAATAAATTTAATTTTGTACGAATGAGAACTCATAGAAATATGACACTCTAAAAAAGTGACCAAAGCAGGCAGCTTCCATACCCTTTAGACAAAAAAAACCCCAACAATAATAAATTTGTGAAGAATGGACAGGTCAAAGGGATTTGGGCTTCGGGTAGTAAATTAGTAAGACGTAGTAGGTTTATTTATATAGCCTTCTTGGCCCTGAATTCTCAATGTCTAGTGATAAGGTTGTCTTGGTTTCTCCTGTTATGCTTTTTCCCGGGAGATTTATTTACTACATTGAAGGGGGATAGAGGAGGGTCTGAGTGCCCTTCTTGCACTGGCTATTTCTTAAGTGACTTTAATTCAAAATAATAAATATGCTAAAGTGGTATATTTCCCACCCCCAGTCAACAAATACAGGTGTTCAAATAGAAATATTTGGTTTACTAGCCATATGCCAGGTGTTTTGCATAACACTATTTTTCACAACAAACAGCCTTTTAAGTTAGATATCATCATTGTCATTTTAAAAGCTGGGAACTTGTTGAAAGTTTTTTAAAGGTTTCCAAAAACCTTGCAGGGGAGAGCAGATCCCTAGGGCAGTCGGAACATCCCTCAAGGGGTCCCAGATTGGAGAAGGTGCAGGCTGGGCTGAGGGACACCCCCCCACCCTGTGCATGAATTTCATGCACCAGGCCTCTAGTATTTATATAAAAATTTAATATAACTGCTCTAGCTGGTTTGGCTGAGTGGATAGAGCATCAGCCTGCAGACTTAAGGGTCCTAGGTTCAATTCCAGTCAAGGGCACATGCCTGGGTTGTGGGCTCAATCCTCAGTGGGGGCGGGGGGGCATGCAGAAGGCAGCAGATTAATGATTCTCTCTCATCATTGATGTTTCTATCTCTCTCTCCTTCTCTCTTCCTCTCTGAAATCAACAAAAATATATTTAAAAAAACTAAAAATGGAACTCCCATTTGACCCAGTGATCCCACTTCTAAGAATTTATCCCAAGAAACTAGAAACACCAATCAGAAAGGATATATGCACCCCTATGTTCATAGCAGCACAATTTACCATAGCTAAGCTATGGAAACAGCCTAAGTGCCCATCAGCAGATGAGTGGATTAAACAACTGTAATACATCTATACAATGGAATACTATGCTGCAGTAAAAAAGAAGGAATTCTTACCATTTGCAACAGCATGGATGGAACTGGAAAACATTATGCTAAGCAAAATAAGCCAGTCAGAGAAAGATAAATATCACATGGTCTCACTCATTTGTGGCATATAATGAACAACATAAACTGATGAACAAAAACAGATCCAGAGACAGAGAAGCATCAATCAGACCGTCAAACCTCAGAGGGAAGGTAGGGGAGGATGGGGGTAAGGGGGAGAGATCAACCAAAGGACTTGTATGCATGCATATAAGCCTGACCAATGGACACAGACACCAGGGGGTGAGGGCATGTGCTGGGGTGTGGGGGTGCAATGGGGGGGATAAGGACACATATGTAATACCTCAATCAATAAAGAAAAAATAAAATAAAGTAAATTAATGTAACTGCTTTTAAAATACACATAATATAACTCATGATTTCAAATTCATTTTTCCTTCACATGAGGCATCTGGGTTTCTGGGCACTTATTCCAGTGATGATTCTATTGCTCAAAATATTTAAAACTCCTCATTGTATTTAGGCATGCTTAACATTATTTCAAAGATAAAATTTGCTAGCATATATATTCTTTAAGAGTTATTCTGTGCTGAGGAAGATCTAAAAGCATTTAGAAGTAATACAATTATGGAGTTTTAAAATAATACAAAAACATATATTAAAAATATTAAAATGTTTGGATAGATTTATGTATTTTTGCTTACAAATATGTTTTCTTTAATGCAGTCATTGTGAGAAGTATGTATGCATTTTAGTGATGCTCCTTTGCTTAAATATGTTTGCTAATTATCTTTTGAAATTGTCTAATCTGATAGTTTACTAGCTATAAAAATTATTAATAAATTTGTATTTACATAGCATATTTTGTTTTAAAAGGTGTATATTCTAAATTACAAATAAGCACTTCTATAATTAGCCATGCATTTATCTACTATTTATGTACTAGAGTGTACTGTGCAAAATACAATACAGTTGGGTATCAGAAACTAATTGGTTTTATTTACCAATTTTGAGCTAGTAAGTTACTGACTATCTTCTTGTGTACGGTTGAGTAAATGAGTTCCCAACTGGTTGCTGTGTAAAAGGAATGGTTGCAGGCTTCATGTGGTGATTATAAAACTCCTCCTGCTGAGATACTACCAATAGACTTGGAACCTGAAAGAGTGAAAGTCTCACAAGTTGTGAGGAATCTGTTCTTCCTGCTTTTTAAAAAGGTATTTGGTCTATTCCATAAAGGCAGAGGATAAATGAATCTTTTTAATATTATATGCTTTTGAGGAGGGGAGAACTAATTAAAATAACATTAACAACAATAATAATAAGTACCTTTTTTAAAAGAGTTGACTGTATTTGTGCATGTTAAGAGATTTTACTTAATTCTTTCCTTGTACAACACTCTTCTGTGATTCTTTCTTTTCTATTTTAATGATAGTCAAAATGAGACTTAAGCAAATTACCCAAGTTTATGTAGCTAATAAATGAGGATCTAATACTCAGATCTCCATCTCTATGTATCCAAATCCAAGAAAAAGAAAAGATGCTTAAATTAGTTTAATCTACAATCCCCAAATTACTCAACTATGGATAATAATAATCGATATTAACATCATGTACAGATAGTGTTCATTGAATATCCTTGGGGAAATAAAAATTGCTATTAACTTACTCTGAAGACAAATAAACTTAAAGTAGGCTATATTAAATTAGGTGTCCAAGGTTATCAATAAAGTTAGAAGCAGAAAAGCATGGTATAGTGCCTAGAACATAGTAGGCATTCAGAATATTTGCTTTTATCTTTCTTTTTAATTTTTTTATTCCTCAATGTAACACCTTTCCACTATAGCACAACTCTTTCTTAAATGAACTATTAGTACTAAAGAACTAGTAATGGATTAGCTGCATAACAAGGAAAGGGGACTTAAATATCATTTAGAATCTTATTATTTGCTGGAGTACTTGTCTACATCCCTTCATAGGTATTACCTTATTCAGTTTTGTAAATAATCCTACAGAATAGGCATTATTTACTCTCTTTTTACAGATAAGAAGACTGAAGCTAAAATATGTCGTTTTTAAAATAACTTATAAATGAAACATTTCTTCATTTGAACACAGATTTGACTGAGTTCATACTCTTTAATAAAAGAGAGTTATAGGTAGAAAGTGAGTTTGAGAGCAAGAGCAAAAATAAGGAGAAAAACAACAGGGTTTTCACTCTAAATAGGTGATTTCCAGTTTTTAGATAAAACACCAAAGTAAATTAAGAGCAATTAACCTCTCAGCAGATACCGACAATTGCAAAGGTTGTTAATGCAGAGGGCACACTGGGCCATTATATGGAAAATTCATGAGGTTTTTAGATCCTTGAGATTGAGCAGGTGAATTTAAAATTAATACAGTGAGTATCAAAAAGTATATTAATGCTTATTATATGATATCCTTCAGTAGAATTTGAGGTACTTGTGGGCAGTAAGCAAATCTATCTAATTAGTTTATATTTCCCCACTTCTTAGTACAGTGCCTATGAATTACTAGATATTCAAAATACCTGTTTTTTTTTTTTTTTTTTTCTTAATGTACAGAACTTTTCTTGTTATTTTTGCTGGTATATATTTTTGTTAAGACTTGAGTAATAAAAGAGTAATACAGTAATTTCTTAATGATGCTAAAAAGAATTATATAATTTTTATCTTTCTTCCACACATATACTGGTTGCTGATTAAGACCCCATATGATATTTTAAAGTTCTCTGATTTAAAGAAAAAATATATGTTTGCATAGTAAATACCTATCTTTTGATTTAGATTTTCCTACCAAAGAAAGTAGTCTCCAAAAATCTCAACCAATTGATACATAACATTCTGCATTACAGATAGGACTCTGAAGGGACAAGAAAAGCTCATTCAACCAGATTTCCATTAAAAGGCTAATTAGCAAAAGTAGATTCCTCAAACATGAATATAATTCACGTTTACAAGTCATTTTATGTCAAAAGTAATTTTAAAATTCACTTTTTGGAACTCAGAGAAACATAATTCACAATGATACTCATATGGTGTGAGAAGAGGCTCTTCACCAGTTATTCAGGCTCCTCTGAGCCCTCTTCTTAAGTAGGCCTCCACCTTGGGCCCCAGTCATCCCCAGGCCTGCATAGCTTTGTTTTAGCAAGAATCCTGCTAAGTCAGGTGAGAGAGAATCCCTCACTCTTGATATCTGATCACCCTAAATTGCCCTCAACATGAATCCTGTGAGGTCAATTTAGTAAGAATTCTCCCTATCCCAAATGTCTCTCACCTCTGAGTAATCTGACCACTGATCTCTCAGCATGCTCCCTGGACATAAATCCTCACTTGTTCTTGTTCTATTTAAAATTGGGCCCAATCTGTCTCCATATTAAAAAGTATTGACACCTATTACAATAGTTGTGAATAAAATCTTCCTTACTAGTTTTCACAAGTGTGAGAATATTTTTTTAGAGGTATTAATGTTACTAGGTAAGTACAAACATAGGGGCTGAATAATTCTGGAAAAATATTAGGCAAATTTTTAGAATGATAATACAGTTGGTACAGAGTAAACATATTAAAATGATGATTAATTGAGTTCAAAATTAATAAAATTAACCAGTGTGAACCTGGATAGTTATGACTAGAACACATTGGCAGAGAATGGGAGTAAATGGTAGGAAATACTCGACCATGTAAGTTGTGTTCAGTAAATACATAATTAATGGAAGGATTGCATGAGGAGTAACCTAAGTGGTTACTGATTTAGAGTAATCAATGTTTTAAAAAATGACAATGTAAGAAGAAAATTAGAAAGACAATTATTTGGTGATGCTAATTTCTTGTGCCTCTTCAATTCATTTATATTTGAGTGATCACATACTTATTTTAGAAGACATGTCAATTCTAGATAAATGGAGTGTCTGACCACCTATGACAGTCCCCGTCTTTCCCAACCTAGGTGAGTGATCAGAAAGAAATTACACTCTTTACATCTTAACCATTTGCATGAATACTTAGAATTTGATAGGAAGACTCATCTTAGATTTTATATCGCCTTCTGTTAGTGCAAATATTTAAATTTTCATTCTCAATACTTTCATAAGCTATCTTTTGATATCTTCAATCATTCTATCTTAGTTCAATAGAATTAAAAAAAACACTAATGCTACACGTTGAAGTTATAAATACACTCATTAACACATTTCTTTTTTTTTTTTTTTGAAAAATAGAATGTAATCTGTAATAGTCAGATCAGTTTGGAAAATCCTTAAGAGTATGCCTGAATACAGTTTACCTGGAAGGAAAAGTGCTTTTCACATATTCTAGAAGGTATTCATTTTGTAAAATTGGACAGTGTGCATATGCAATAAGTTTCATCCCCCTAATCAGTGGATTTTAAATATTTTCTTCAACCTTAAATGAGGATACAGTATTAAGCAAGGTGAAAAATAGTGTTTCATCTTCCATTTGGAAGTCTTAAATGGAATTTTTAATTACAATCTGGGACTGCATTTTTTTTCTATAGAAAAAGAATAAACAAGTCATACAAATCTATATCTACAAAAACAGCAAGATCCCTATACATGCTTTATGTCCCATCATAAGGTGTCTGATTTCTAAAACAAAACTTTAAGTGTATACTAAAAGGTATATAGAATAAATGGCATCCTTCATGAGATTTGCTTCACATTAGTTACTATCTGGTATAGATGGTGTCATAGTAGGTATAAATGAGCTATGAGCTGAAAATAGTTGAAAATAGGTGATGAGCACACAGTATTTTCAACTATATTAGTGCCTTCATTTTTTTATTTTTTGAAAAAGTTAAATAATATCTAAATGGTATTTGATGTGTTTATGTCATGGTTTCTTCTCTCTTTGGTAAATCAGATTTAAACATTATTCTCTCAAAGTTGGATTTTCCTCCTGCAAATTCTTTCTAATTTATCATTTCTTTCAGACTCCACTACACTAAAACATTCAACCGTCTCTGCTTTTCTATCTTGTGTACTGCTTCCACACCCACACATAGACACCCTGTGTTCAAATTAATTTAATTGATTCAGGAGCTCTTGGGATATCAGGACATTTCTCTTGGTACACAAGGAATGACTCTTCCTACCTCCTTATGATGCTGGGCATTCCCTCACTCAACAGACCCCAGTCCACTAACCTCACTATAGTCCCAACCCCATGCACAGTACTCACTGCAATGCTTTAAATATACCCTCTTCCTGACTTCAATTTATTTCCTTAGTCAACATAGAATTGTTACTCTATTTTTCCTTAGAGTAATAAGTAGAATCACATCTTCATTCCTCCTTCATAGCAATTTGAATGTTTCCTGTCTTGAAAAATTTAAAAATTTGTTATAATTATCTATGTAATTATTCATCTGGATAAACTGTTAGTTTTTAGTTCAATAATGTATCCAGTTGGAACTATCAGTATCCTGCAGATAGTATGGGCACTCAATAAATATATTTACATTAAATCATCACATTAATGAAACCCTTTCATTTAATGGTTGCATTGATCCAAGAGGACATTATATCAAAAAATGCAATTATGTTTCAACTAAGAAGTAGCCATAATTGTTTTTATAAATTTATTTTGTATACTGCTAGAGATTATTTATGTCAATATATTACATAATTTTATTTATTTATCAATTAGTTACAAAATAAACAACAAGGCAGTGTTTAATTCATGAACTTGCATGGTAGTTCCTTGTATTGCATGTTCATGAATGTGCAAATTCATGAATTTTCAAGGACATGTGATGACATGCTATATAATACAGTTAATTCACAAACAAACTAAACTTATAGAGTTATATTTGCTGGGACATGAGAAGTGCTAGGAAGTAAAATGAAATGTGAACAGATGGGTGATTGTTTTTTTAAAAGAAGTTCTGCTATATTTATTGGTGGAAATGGAAGATTTTCTGACAAAGTAGAATTTGAACAGAGCCATGGATTTAAGTGAGGTTTTAGACTAAGTCAGTGTAGGAAGAATTGTCTGGAACCAAGGGTTTCCATACAAAGGAGTGAGGTTGAGAGCTTGAAGGAAGAGATAGGAGGCAGTATGGCTAAAGTGGTGACAGGTAAGTCTCTATGAAATTTGCCTGTTTTCATTATTTGAGCTTAAAAAAAAAAGTACAAACAACCAATGAAAGAAAGTGCCCTGAATCTATGTAATAGACCATTATCTCCACTCTACATCATTTCCACAAACATATTTGATTTTTTTTCCCTCTTACTATTAGTCATAGGAATAAAGAATAAATGTAACAGAAGCTTTTTATTCCTCAATTAGTGAGAAACCATTAACAGCCTTCGTGAATTTGCCTGCTGGGATAATGTGCTACTACTGTGAATGTCTTTTTAGTTTCTAGGATGTTTGGTAAATGTCTAAGTTGACATGGTAACATTTGTCCTATGATTAATTTTAATGAGTCTTGGTTTCCTTCTGTGACATTTCATATGCATTTAATTGGTATTGATCTGTCAAAAATGTTTCAAACTGCCTAGGAAATACATTAATACATTTTCCTTCTTGTATATGTATTGCATATATTTGGAATTTAAAAAATGCACCCACATGGTTTAAAATAAAGTTAAATCCCCAAATCAGACAACAAAGTTAAAACTAAATGGTGATTTTGGGGGGGAAATTGTATGACTTTCACATTTAATAAAGTTGGTTCAAGAAATAACAATGCTCTCCCTAGCTGGTTTGGCTCAGTGGATAGAGCGTCCGCCTGTGGACTGAAGGGTCTTGGGTTCAATTCCAGTCAAGGGCACATACCTCGGTTGCAGGCTTCTCCCAGACTGAGGCCCTGGTGGGGGCACGTGCAGGAGGCAACCAATCGATGTGTTTCTCTCACATCGATAATTCTCTCTTTTCCTTTCTCTTCCACTCTCTAAAAATCAATGGAAAAATATCCTTTGGTGAGGATTTTAAAAAAGAAGAAATAGCAGTGCTCTAAATAGAAATGATATATTCTTGGGTGTTTCATCTTTTACATTAAATCATCACATGTAAAAATATTGAGTTACTTTATAAAACCATTTGGCAATTTCTTATGGAGTTAAACATGGCTTTAGCATTAATCATCAATCCCACTGGCTACTCAAGTTCATACAAAACTTAGACTTGGATGTTTATAATACCTATTTAATAATCGCAATCCTTTCAACTGTGTATGGGTAACCAAATGGTGATTCATGAAATTGAATACTACTCAGTAACAATAAAGAATCAACTTTGAGGAACACAATATGAGGATGACTCTCAGATGAAATAAACTAAGTAAAAGGAGTCAAACATAAAATACTACATAATACAGGATTCTATTTCTATGAATTTCTTGCAAAAGCAAAACTGTAGGGACAAAAAAACTGATCAGCAGTTGAGAGGAACTGGGGATGGGGGAAGAGTTTGTGTGCAAAGGAGCACAAAAGAGACTTTTAAATTGATTCAGGTTATAGGTTGTGATTGTGTTTGTGGATATGTGAATATACTAGAGGCCTGATGCACGAAATTCGTGCAAGGGGCTCATCCCGTGCAGCTGCAGCTTTGTCCAGAAGGTTGTCTGGACAGTCATCCAGATGGTTGTTCTGCTGTTTGGTCTAATTAGCATATTAGCTCTTTATTTATAGGATGTGTTTGCCAAAACTCATAGAAATGTATAATAAAAATGTTGAATTTTATTGTATGTAAATTATTTTAAATGCTCCCCGCCCCCGCCCCCCCACACACACACAAGACCACAAGGAACGTATAAGAATATTTTTAATGGATAAAGTCCTCACCAATAATTAGCTGAAAATCTAGTTCAAACAGAACATAATTACTAGTAACTACAATCTAGTAGGAAATAAGGAGTACTGACCACCAAACTCAGTTTTCATTTCTACTTGCACACAAGTTAAACTGCATTTCTAGGTTCCCACAAAATTTGATCTGGCTGTGTATTGAGTTGAACCCAATGGAATGAGAGTTGGGGAGATGCACGGGCTCCCCAGCTTTGGCACACTCCCAAGCTCTTTCTCCTTCTGCCGCTTTGACTAGGAGCACAGGGTGACTGAAGGCTGTGTGTTGAAGATATTGAGGCCACACAGATAAAGGAGTTCTGTGTTTATGGAAATGAGAGAAAAAATTTCTCTATTTTGATAGGCCTTTGAAATGTTGACAGTTTTTCATTAGAGATGTTATGTTAATTTACACATGGATTTTGCTCAAAAAAAATCCTCTCTGACTGGTTCCATCTGAACTTTTTAATTCATTGCCTTATAAAAGAAAATTATCAGTTAATCCAAGTTCTGTAAATCAGAGAAAGTATTTCCCCTAGTGTTTGCCATTAATTCTCTATATCACTTGGAACAAAGTATCACTCCACAGTCTATCTGGATAGGTCCTGTGCAATTACAATAATTTGCTCATTCAATGATTTATGCCTTCACCAAATATTTACTTGTGCTTAGTTTGAACCATGTGAAATTGCCAATATTTAATTTCTATTAATTTATAAGCATATAAATTTCCTAGAATCCTATCATATGCTTCTTTTTGTAGATTTAATTATGTATTGCATATTTTTCCAGTTGCTTAACTTTTCTATTTCAGGAACAATAATAACTTAGCTACCACTTTTCAGGCTAAGTATCTTACAGTGTTTTCTTTTTAATGGAGAATCTTCATAGTGTAGATCCAGTCCATTTAATTCTAATTCTGAGCTGCATGAAGCACAACTTTTTATATATTTTTTTTCAAAGACTTCTTGTAAGTTCAAGCAAATAATAAAGGCCTAAATCAATTTTCTATACACACAGCCAGACCTAGTTCTTGCAGTCTTTTCTTTTTATATAGCATTTTACTGTCTAACACCCAGCATTCTTGTCATTTAATTATATTAATTACACTTTTCAAAAATCCAAAAAAGTCTCTCATACTGGGAATTTTCCACAAAGAAATTTGCAAGGACATGTGAAAGAAAGCTATGCAAACGGTATCATTTTCAGTGAAACTTTAGTCAAATTAAATTATTTATATTCTGGAAATGTGAACAATGTGCATTTATTCTTGAGGGGGAAAATACAAATTTTAAGTTAATTGCCTGCATACTGTTGTTATGATGAGAACATGTATGTTCATTATAAATGTATCTCTTTATTTGATAAAAATCAACAAATCCTCATATGTATTATATTTGTGAATAAATTATTAGGTAAAAATATAGAAAATTTTCTAGTGATTCAACTATATTTAGCTTATTAGTTAATCAGTCATGAAAAAAAAGGTCCTCACAGTGTTATTTACAATTAATAACAGCCCAAGTATCCATCAGTAGATGAGTGGATTAAAAGCTGTGGTACACTTACACAATGGAATACTACTCTGCTGTAAAAGGAAGAAATTTTTACCTTTTGTGACAACATAGATGGACCAGGAGAGCATTATGCTAAGTGAAATAATCCAGTCAGAGAAAGACAAGTGCCATATGATTTCACTCATATGTGGAACTAAACTACCAAACAAAATAGAGGCAGATTTATACAGAGCAGGCTGACAGCTCTAGGACCGGGGGGAGGGGGTGTGTTGAGGGTATATGTGAAAGGATTAAGCAAAAAAGAAGGAAAAAAAAGACTTAGAGAACTCATGGACATGGACAACATGTGGTGATTCCCAGAGGGGGAAGGCGGATAGTGGAGGTAGCAGAGAGCATAGAGGTAATAAATGTTATGGAAAAATAAAATAAAAACAAGTCACCTTCAAAGCAATTAATTTTTGTTTCTCATGACATGTATATGTGGAGATAGATAGATAGATAGATAGATAGATAGATAGATAGATAGATGATAGATTTAATAATATGAAAACATAGGCAATTTATAGAAAATGCAAGATTAAATTTTGAGATCAAGGAGTTCATTCACAGCCAGAGTCAAGCTCAAAATAATGTGACAACAAGAAAGGCATGAATAGTGTGATCAATTAGATTTTAAGTTCAGAATAGTGTAGACCAGTGGTCGGCAAACCGCGGCTCACGAGCCACATGTGGCTCTTTGGCCCCTTGAGTCTTCTTCAAAAGACTTGCCCAAGCTGAAAACCGACTTCTGCGCATGGGCCACGAAGTTTCAATCGCACTGTACGTGTGCGCCCGCACGTGGTATTTTGTGGAAGAGCTACACTCAAGGGGCCAAAGAGCCACATGTGGCTCGTGAGCTGCAGTTTGCCGACCACTGGTGTAAACATACAGCCATTAGATTATCCAGAAGTTGTCTCCGCATATTAATTATATTTTTTCTAGGATTTTTTTGGAGGCCCAGAAGAAGAAACTATATCTATGAAATAAGAGTCAATCTACCAAGACATTGTTAGCTAAATTTACTTATCATACTGCACAGCATCACTCACCAATGTCAACCCTGAGTGTCTAGGCTATTCAGATCCCTTAGAGCAGGCCATGGAAAATCATTACATCCAAACAATATGCTCAGACATTACTTTAGACATTCCATATACAAAGAATACAAATGGGGAGAATAGAGTGAAATGTGAATAGAGTTTTAATAATAGTTCTGGAGAAATAGGTAAATCTAAAGGAAACATGTTATGCAGAAAACAACACTCATTTTGAAATTAAAAATAACAAATTTATTATAATTTTAGCATAGCAATTACCAGTTGTATATTCTTGTACAAATTGTACTCTCTTGGCCTCATTTTTATTCCACTATCAAAGATTGATTCAATAAACATCTAAGAAATAAACATTAACTTATTGACTGATTTTTTTTTTCCGGTCTTCTTGTGAAGGTCTTCAAAAGACCTGGCTTGGGTCAAATGGCTGTTCTGGACTAATCACTGAATCTGGGTGGCCATGGAAGGAAATTGTAGTTTGATCAGTCAGGTGATAGGTCCACTTTTATGTATCAGGTAGGGAGATTTCACATTCAAAAGGCCACCTCACAATCAAAGTCATTGAAGTCAATTCTTATTATAGCATGGGGAATAATCAGTTCTGCATGAAGGACTAAGGGGAGTCTTGCCTAAGAAATGACATCTGAGCTGGATAACTCAGTTCAACTCTATATGGATTGAGGTTTATCAAATTCAGGGTACTCTGCTAAGGTGCTATGAAGCATACCAAAGTGAATAAAGTACAGTTTCCTCAATGCAGAGATTTACAACTTAATGAAGGGACTGACACGTACACATACGCCTCTGTGGAAGTTCTCTAGACATCATTAAGTTTAATCCTGAGACATACTGGGATGTCAGGCATTCTTAAATGGCTTAGCCATTATAACATTTGCAGCAATACCTTGGGAGAAGACAGCTAGATAAAAATTAGCCCATGGAGGATGGAGTTAGCTATAAATTGGCAATAGATCCACTCAATACAGTTATTCACTGCATATGTGGCCAAAAAAAGATGACCCCCCGATGGATGCAGAAGTAAAAGTTAGTCTCTCTTCACTACATAACTTGTACTCTTCTGAAGGATATAGATTAATTATAATTCAGTTAAACCCTCACCTTAAGGTTGTTAAACCAAGAGTGTTATAAATCACGGATGGCTTGTAAAAGGAGCTGTTAGTTGCACAGTGCTCATGGGCTCAGCCTTTTCATTCCTTGCAAAGACCCTCATCAATAATTGTTATTGTGATTACCGTTTGCAGATGTGAAAGCCAATGTGCAGAGAAGTTGCTCCACAGGATAAGAGGAAGGTTAGTATTTTGTTTTGTTTGGTTCTGTTTGTTATTCCTCACCCGAGGATATTTTTCCATTGATTTTTAGAGAGAGTGGAAGGGAGCGGGGAGAGACACACAGAGAGAAACATAGATGTGAGAGAGAACATTGATTGGTTGCCTCCCACACACACCCCAACCAGGGATAGGGATCAGCCTGCAACCGAGGTATGTGCCTTTGACTGGAATCAAACCCAGGACCCTTCAGTCTGTAGGTCACTGCTCTATCTACTGAGCCAAACCAGCTAGGGCAGGATATTAGTATTTATGCTCAAGCAGGGTGGCTCCAGAGTCCATGCTATCAAAAGACACCAGAAAACATGGAAATAATAGAAGAGTCCAGCTCTGAAATTTTCTGTAACTTTAGGAACAGATGTGGTGGGTGTAAATGACTAAGAAAGTTTACAAGATGAAATTAGACTCAGGTGCTTCAATTGCAGATTTCTGAACTGGAATATTTTAATGACTAAGTAGTACAATATTTGCTTCTGAAGGTTGGTTGTTTTAAGAGGTATCATCTAAATAAAAATCAATGTTATTTCCTATATTTTTCATTTTTAGTTGGAGTTATCCAGGATAATGTCTAGATGTTTTGGGTTGGAAAAATTTGTGTGCCACTATCCAAAATCACCTGTAATGTTGGTCTTTCTTTCTAAGCCATTGTAACTAATTTTTAGAGAATCATATATATGAGTACTACTAATAAAGATCCTCTACACTGTATATATTTTCCAAATATAAGTGCGATCACTTAAAATTAAATATAAAATGAAGACCGGACTTGATAATTCTCTGCGTAGACAAAACAATTTAAGTCATGTAAACTGGACTGAATCTAACTTAGTTCATGAGCATAAGCAAAGCTTATTATTTTTTTGTAAATGGCTCTGATAATCATAAAATAAACTTAAGTTTCTAAAGATGGTATAAAACAATCACTTTTAACCAATCACATGCTATCTGGAAACTTACCCATTGTAGTAACTAGTCATAAAAGTTAAACTTTCTCATTTTTACTTTATAAGCCATCCTGTAACATTATGTACCTGGGTGGGCTTCATATCAGTTTTGGGTTTGATTGTTCCTTATTCATGAACCTTTCTTATATGCACCAGAAACTCTTTTAAAATATATATATATTTTTATTGATTTCAGGGAGGAAGGAAGAAGGAGAGAGATATTGAAACATCCATGATGAGAGAGAATCATTGATTGGCTGCCTCCTGCACGCCCGCCTCCCCCGCCCCCCAATTGGGGATCGAGTCCACAACCCGGGCGTGTGCCTGGGAATCAAAACATGACCTCCTGGTTCATAGGTTGATGCTCAACCACGGAGCCACGCCAGCCAGGCTGTTACCTTGACTTTTTTGAGCAGATTAACGGTTGAGCAATAGAAACAAGCTTGCTAACATAATAAAATTTGGCAGAGAATTCTATGTTCTGACAACTGCATTTCAGGATGATGGAGGCAAGAATAATTATCAGTTAGGCCTGCTGCCCTGTCAGACTAATCAGGAAGAATCTGTCATTTTCCAGGTCCCTTGTTTACCTCCTGTCCCAAAGCAGTCCTGCAGCCTGACTGTGGTGTGTTTAAGGCAATCCTTTTAAGCTTAATATTGTAATGGGAGTGAGTATTGTCCACCAGACAATGACATGCAATGCCATGCTCAGAAAATTGGTGTGTATCACTAGGATAGTCATAAAGCTTTCACTCAAAATGTGACCACCTTATTTTCAGTTTCTTCCACATTTAACTATGTGAGATTATTTTAAAATAGCATTAATTAAAAACTGTTTTATATTTTAATATTATGGTAATTTAGTCAGTGTTATTTTTCAAAGGAAAGTATTTACATGCTCATTAACAGAAAAAGTTAAAGTTTACCTTGTTAAAGTCTTTAACAAGAGATGCAAATTTCTTTTTCATAGTTTTCTGCAATTGAAATTCCTATGTTCCGATGTTGAGGTATAAGAAAGGGTTGTAATATGAATGTAAAGTAAGATGCTCCTGGAATAAACAGATTGTTGGGCTTTCTTTTGCATTTTAAAAACAAGGACTATGTTTTATAATGACCTCTTATTAGACACTGAAATATAAAAAGAGAATCAAGAAAATATGGAATGTGCAGTTTTTAAAATAAAGAAAAAACTATACTCAATCCATTTTAATATACTGGGATATTTATAATCATAATAATTAAGAATTAAGAGCAGTTATTCTACTATTGATTTGGTAAATGAACTAGTGAAAACTTACAAGTGAAACAGAAAATTATTTTATTTGTTTCTATAAAATCAATTAGATTTAGGTTTGCAGGCTGACCATTCCCAATGTAATTACATGATGTACTCTTTATTTTTTATTAAAATGTTTGCCTTTGCCCACCTCCACCCTCTCCTACCTATCCCTTCCTTGGCCTTCACCAAATTATTGTCCATGTCCATGGAGTATGCATATATGTTCTTTAGTGCTTTTTGACCATTACAAAGGTCAATCAAAGTTCAGGTATTGGCTTTTTGGTACAACTCAGAGTTGGAGGCAGTCAAGTACTCATAATAACCACTTTGTTTATACACTTTCTCTCAAAGTCTTGCTCTTTATAAAAGGAAGTGGATTTGTCCTAGTAGATTTTTAAAATTTACTTATATAAATTAATTTTTTAAATGTAAACCTCTAGAATGTTTTATTTACTTATATAAATAACTAGTTGTGAATGTAAAACTCTAGTGTTAATCATCATAGGTAAGGTGTTTATCTTTACCAAATAATGGGATTTAGGTGAGGTGGAGTGAGAAGGAAGACTAAAAGGCTATAAATGCCATGCATATGCCTTGTTATCAGTTTATTTGAAATATTTAGAATATTTCCAAATGCAAGTAAAATATGTATTTCAAAGACTATCATAAACATTTTGGTGTTCTCTGACTTAGTTTACTCAGGAAAGGTAATTAAAATTTGAGCAAAAATATAGGAGAAAATGTGGATATGTGGCATAGAGATATTAAGCTGAGATTTGCCATTCAGTTATAGCTTCAGTGAAATGCATATGCTCAGAAACTAAATATTTAGCTATATTTTTAATAACAATTGATAAAACATATTTTATGGAGACTGTATATATAGGGAGTTTTTTCCTTTTATCCAGTGATAACTGGAGATCATATAATTAAAAGTTTGATTATTTAAAAATGCATAAAACATACTTAAGAATATAACCAACAGCATTACCAAAAGTTATCTAGTTTTCAAACTAAAATGTTTTGTGATCATCTCCGAATGCTACAGTTTTTAAGTCAATCCTGGCAGCTGAAAAATCTAAAATTGGCTCTTCTCCAAGAAGCTTGCTTAATGCAAATGAACCCTGATGAAAAGAATTGAAATTAGCTAGTATGTCTGGTTAACATTTGGGTAGTTGCATAAGCAAACAGCATATAGACCTTTATCTCCCAAAGCATAACTGATAAATACTGTATTTTTACAGAACAATGTTAAAATGAGTTGGGGTTTTTTGGTTACTCTGTAGTAACAGAATTTGATTCATAATATGCAAATGATAATATTAAACCATCATTAATATATGAATATATTATATGACAATTTAGTTCTTCTGATAACCAACACTTCCAAATCTGTGTTAATACTTGTATAACTGTATAAAGAAAATACTGTCTAGTGCTTGGTTTAAAGTCCATTGTCTTACAAATTTATTCAGAGATAATGCTTAACTAATTATACATCATCACTGAAATAACCAATGAATGGACTGTGCAATCAGAAAGCAAATGCAAATTACTGAAAAATCAACAATATCAAATTTGTAAGAGAAGTTATTTTTGTATAGTAAGTAATAATTGTTAGACTTTAATCCCATGACACTAAAATATTCAATGCCAAGTATGAATACAATCAACATTAATATATTTTATGATTTAACCATCTTAGAAACAAAGCTAGCATAAACTTGTAGAGAAAATATTACTTTGGGTTTATGTAGGAATGACAAACATACAATCTCACCCTAAATGGAAACCGGTGAACATAGGATTACATTCACCTCATAGCAATATGTTCTTGTAAATGGAATGGTAAGAAATCTAAAAGCAATTTTCAAGCATTCTTATATGGGAATTATGATGAGAAAAGGGATATAGTCAATATCAGTTCTCTCCCTGAGCTTTACTAGAGGCAATTTTGGTATATTCTGCTCAACCTCTTCATATTAGACCTCTTTCTCTTTCTTTAATTTTTACTGATTTTTAGAGAGAAAGGAAGGGAGAGAAAGAGAGACAGAGACAGAAACAGAGGGGGAGAGAGACATTGATGTGAGAGAGAAACATGGATTGGTTGCCTCCCAAAAGCACCCTGACTGGGGATGGAAACCACCACCTAGGTATGTGCCCTGAATTGGAATTAAACCCGCAAACTTTTAGTGTAAGGGAGGATGCTCCAACCAACTGAGCAACCGGCCAGGGCTCTCTCTCTCTTTTGTTGCAACCAGTGTGCAAAAGGCCCTATTGTGATTTATATTGGATTCACCAAAATAAGAGATCACCCAGACATTTTACATACTCTGTGCCCTTTAGTAGATATTTACAACACAACGACATTTACCTTTGATGTAGAGGGTTCATTTTTATGAAATAAAAGGGTAGTTCAATTTAAAATTTAACAGTAGTAAAATTATAAATTTAGATAAAAAGTGAGGAAATGCACATTAGAGTAAGACACACATGGCTTCTAATCCTTCTATAACCGTCTTTGAAAAATGATATCTCCAAAGACTTAGAACATATAAAGCTTGTTCTTCAGACATGAGCTAAGGCAAACAAACAAAAAACAACTTTCTGTCAGCATTATTTAGTATTAAACATTTGCAACATTTTTCTTAGCTTCAATTGTAGAATATAGATTATAGAATGTACACACATTTTTATGCCATGTAGACAGATGGTTTACCTCTTGCTACCTTTTCTCCCCACTGACTTGTATACATATTCTAAGAACCTAAAAAGCTCTTACTATTAGACTTCAATGTATGACATGAATAATTTTGTGGATTTCACTAAATAGTCACACAGTGGGTCTTTTGTTGTTGTTACTTTGTTTTGTTTTTACTTTAGAACAGTTATTGATTGCTAAATCAGCTAGACTAATGACCAGTTTAACAAATTTGAGAATTTCTCAAACAATGACAGGGATATGTTATGTGTGCTCTAGAATATTTCTAGTTGTTTCCAGATTTAATTCCGGAAATTATCATATTAAAAGAACAACTATCAATTATCACTATGGATTCATAAAGCAAAGTAAGTTCTCTCAACAAAAATATAGGAGAAAAGGATTATAAAGGAGAAAAGGATTATAAAGGCTAAGACTTTAAATCAAATAACATCATATTTCTAAAACACCTAAAATATTGTCTTTATTTTTCTCAATTCACATTAGTGGTAACTATTCTTATAGATAAGAATGATCTGTGCAATACTTTCTGAACCACTCTTCCAGATCAGAAGTGTGCACATGTCCAAATTGACATTTACTCAATACTCCAAATT
This sequence comes from Eptesicus fuscus, assembly GCF_027574615.1. NCBI lineage: Eukaryota > Metazoa > Chordata > Mammalia > Chiroptera > Vespertilionidae > Eptesicus > Eptesicus fuscus. Next base: position 92,918,325 of record NC_072476.1, read on the forward strand.
GAATTTTTCATCAATTAAACAGGTTTTAGTTCTAAAGAACTCCTAGCATGAAATAGTCTCTATAATAAGTGCGTTGGCATTATGATAACATAGCACTTTAACTTTTATCTGGTTATATTATTTAGTCCAGGATTTGAACAAATTTTTCAGCATCCTGGAAATACATATTGACTCATACTAATTACTGTTCAATTTTTACTATCTGTCCTAGAATATAAACACCCATAGAGCAGTGACTTTGCTTTTTTTGTTTGTTTCTGCATTCTCAGGATTCAGGAAATGCTGAAGTATATTTTTAATTAAATGATTATTAAGAAATTAATCATGTCTCACATCATATATCATGTACTCATTAATTCAAAATTTTAATCATTATTTATGTATTATTTAAAGTAAAAGAGAACCAACTATAAACCTAAAACTCCTTTACAAACAAAACATTTTAATAAAATAATGATAAAAGAAAGAGAAACAACATTTCTGGCATAATGTCTACAGGTCATTGCTGATAGATTTTTTTGGATCTCTTTATACGACAGGTATATTATAGTACCTATGTGTGTAGATCTAGTATTCAAACAGATGCAGCCTAGTCTAAAATTCAGTGAATACACAGCTTTAAAAATTAAAAGCAACTCAAATAGCTGTAGCTCCGAATGATATGCATTTATGTAGCACAGAAACTGTCATTTATTCTATGCTTCTATCCAACAGGGGATACAAGCCACATAAAATTGAGTGGTGTATAAAATAAAAACAACATCTATTTTATATCAGACAGTTAAGAGAGTTCACAGAATACACAAGCTATTGGCAAAGAAAAGGGGGAAATTTTGATATTTGTATTGCAGCAAGCATTTTGAGAGTGTAACTGAAGGAAATAGTTTCCTGTACAATGCAGTTAGTAATGAATCTGTACTTCCAGTGAATTGTGAGCAACTAAAAATAATAGTGATATAGTGGAAATAATATAAAGATATCTGATAAAAAATAGCTTCTCATTAATGATCAATGGGATTCCTATGCTAATAAGAAATAATATGAAAATATCTTATAAAAAATAGCCTCTTGTCAATGATCAATGTGAGTCAAGCACACATGCGATTCTTATGATAAGAGTAAGAGAAATTCAGTAATAATAAAAAAAAAACACAAAAAATAAAAACAGAACTGTTGGTTTTAACCTTGGGAGTTCCTCAGGTAAAATCCAACACTGGCTCCTGTACTCAGAGGGTAAGGAGAGAGAGATTGAATAAACCTGACCTCCATATTGATAGGTAGAAGGCTTAATAAGTATGGAAATTTACAAGCCTGCCTTAGACATCCACAAGACAAGGAGATCTCTGCACCAACCCACTAGAACCTTAAAAGTTTATGTAGAGACATGAATAGGGTTGTCACTTAAACAATCCAGATGGTCTTAACCAAACCTAACTCTCAAAGTTGCATCCTTGAAATGGTTTCCCATGGTGGGAATGGTGAGCAGAGCATACATTCCAAGGATAGCGGAGGGCATGTGGTGCCTCCAGTTGCCCAGGGCCAGCTCAAGGGTCAACTAGTCAACTGGTGGTGATGTCCTCTTGCTGATCTCCCCCAACAGGAACAGAAAGAAATGATTTTGCTTCCTTAAAGATATAAAACTTATTATTATCTTCAGTTATAAGAAGAAAAGAAAATTAATGTTAGAACTCTACTGCTGAATATAAGTGGACAATTTATAAAATTGTTTTAGATTAATAAATAAAATAAATAGTATTTGTTTTACAGCATGTCCTCAATTTTTTTTCAAATAAATCATTTACCAACGTCTTAGCATTATGTTTTTAAAAATAAAGCACATTAGGAATTTGTGTACAGAATAGTACCTGACCTGTCATGCTATTGCAATCAAGGACACCAGGGCCTTCCTCTGTAGTGTTGTCAGGACATTCCTACAATAGCATGGGCTCCCACTCCTTTCTTTATCTGTGTGGCTTTATTAATAAATACTCATCTTAATATTAGTAAAAATCCTTTTACAGAATATCATTGAGCATTTATTATTTCTTTCCAAAATGCTCTAAATCAATTTCTAAACTAATAAATATGGAAAATGATGACTTAAAAGAAGATTGTATCTGTCTTGCCCATGAAAGATATATATATATATATATATATATATATATATATATACACACACACACACACACACACACACACACACACACACACACACTGAGTGTGTGTGTATATGCATAATAATCTGGCCACTCAGTGTATATCCTATAAATAAAAGGCTAATATGCAAATTGTCCCCTCGACCAGGAGTTTGACCAGCAGGCAGGCCAGCCAACTGCCCATGTCCCCTCCCCCTGGCCAGGCTGGCCGGACCCCACCCATGCACGAATTCATGCATCACACACACACACACACACACACACTGAGTGGCCAGATTATTATGCCTTCAGAGATCATAATAAACTGGCCACTCAGTGTATATATGACTTCATTTTTGTTTTCACTCTTGTTCTGTTTGTTATATCCCTGTGTGTTATATACTTCATTTGTTTTCTCACAATTTAAAATATGTATCTTTAACTTATCATTTTATACCATCAAATAATATACTGAGTTCAACGTAGGGAAGCTTAACACAGTATCTTTTTATTTCCTTTTTCTGATTATTTGTATTGCTGTTGTGGTATAATGTCTTTCTATATATGTTAGTCATCCCAAATACATTGCTATTATTCTTTCTTTAAAAATTGAATTGCTTTTATTTATTTATTTATTTAATGTATTGGGGTGGCATTGGATAATAGGATCACATAGGTTTCAAATGTACATTTCTATGATACATGATCATGTGGCAGGTCGAAAGGTCCACCAGTTTTCTGCCAACTTATCTTGCCCCCTGAGTTTCAGATCCTCTGGTCAGAGGGCAAGACATTTTTTTATGTTGTTGTTTGTTTTTTCTTTTTCTAATTGGGCATAACATAAGCCAAACATTTCAAACAATTATGTTTATGACATGCTGGGGAAAAATAATTCTTGAAAAAATATAGCTAATAACTACCTGAAAAATCTTTTCAAATCAGTGGGCACTAGATTTACATTAGTTAGTCCTCTTGTTCCTTCTTAAGATATTGAAATCAGAAAGAAATGACAATAGTAGTGGAATGAAAGCAGTGATCCAACATGAAGTTTAAAACATACCAATAATTATTTGTCTTGTAGGATAAGTTATATATTTGACAAAAACAAACTACATTTTTGTAGTAGTTTCTTCTTTATAGGCAGAATTAGACAGTAATTTAGGTGAACATATGGTATCTCCAGTTCACAAAATTACATTAATCATAATACTTTTTCCATTACACAATTGTATTAAAGAACCATTCAATGTTTTAGGTGTGTGTTTTTTTAATAATTTAATAATCAACACATAAAAACCACCTCACTTTTTCTGAACTAAAAGATGGCAGAATTATGGATCCACATGGATTCATATGGATTCTGGTACAGTTGCTAATTATTAGACTGGATGAACTGGGTTTTGGAAACAATAGGTTTGAAAGATTGGCACCAAGGGGCTGTGGGAAGGAGGTATGTGTGTGACCTCTCAGAATGAGCTAAATGTGAAAATAATTGTCCCTGCGTGATTAACAAAGGAGGCTGTCAGAAGAGGCTGTCAACAATCAGGAGAACAGCATGACTGATTCCGTGGGAGGACAACAGCATGTCTTCCTTGTCATGCTGGCATTCACTAGGCCTTATGTAAAAGGCGGCCGTGGTGACAAAGATGATGGGCTCAAAAACCATACACTTCTCTTCACCCAGGCTGACTGCCACAGCTTGTCTGATGGGTCCAAAGCAGAGAAAACCGCGGAGCCACCCCTTCCCCAGGGGGATCAGACAGTCATGTAGTGGTGGGTTTATCACAATGGAGTCCTTCCATCGTGAAAGGGGCCGAGATTTTTTTTTCTCTGTGGAATACTGCTGTTCTGAAAATGGATTTACCTTGTTTGTTCATAATGTTTCTGTAAAGTTACCATCTGTGAACTCGTGGAATGAAGGTGTTATCCACTTCATGCTGTTCTAGACATGATTTCTGTGGAATATCATTTTATTTTTACAGAGAAATCAAAGCAACAGTGGGCTCAATTCTATAGAATTCACTGGTAATTTCTCCATACAACTTAATCACCTGAAGAAAGGCCCATAATTATCATTTAATTGATACATGCATATTTTTATCATTTATAAATGGAATATGTTTTAAAATAGAGTTTTAGTATTTTAAATATTTAATATTTAGTCATTTCTAATAACTATCTTCTCAGGCCATTTCACCTTGAAATTTTAACCCTCAAAAACTTAAAAAGAAAATGTAATCTATTAGTTCTTTTTTTTTTTTAATATATTTTATTGATTTTTTACAGAGAGGGATAGAGAGTTAGAAACATCGATGATAGAGAAACATCGATCAGCTGCCTCTTGCACACCCCCCACTGGGGATGTGCCCGCAACCAAGGCACATGCCCCCGACCGGAATCGAACTTGGGACCCTTCAGTCCGCAGGCTGACGCTCTATCCACTGAGCCAAACCGGTTTCGGCTAATCTATTAGTTCTGATGTCTCTTTAATACTCAATACCATCTTTTTGTTTATACTCTGTATATGCTAATACAGCAGCCTAGGCAGTGAGAAAGTGTGTGCTACTGGCTGGAATGTTCAAATAACTCTACACTGCATTAAGATGAGAATGTTCAAAGTTGAAAACAAGACTCTGAATTCTTTTCTGCCTTCATTTTTACTTTTTATATGAATGAGACATAAGCTATAGGAAAATGGTGTGCCTGTTAATAGCACCCACTTTTATTTGTCACATTTTAATAGTGCTGATGGCAATGGTTGTTTGTCTCTAGAGATATAGTTACCAGATGTGAGAAAATAGACTTAATGTGAAAATAATTTAATATATAAAATAAATCAATTAATTGACCGAAGTGACATAAAGTTAAATTGACTACAAAGGATATTTTAGAAACTTCAACTTTTCCCCGCAAGAACTAAAAACAATTCTCCAAGAGTTTAAGTGTACAAGATAAGGTTCTGTTGCTCTTCACTTACATAACGATGATCACAATTACTTATTTGAGGTTGATTCCAAATTTACAGATCATCACAGCAGTTACTTTTTTGAAGTAACTGATGTTCACAATTACTTTTTTGAAGTGATTGATAGTCACATTTACTTTTTTGAAGTTGAATACTGACTTGTAATATAAAGATATAATAGTAATAATACATGAACTACTAGTATGTATTTGATAATTAGTAAGTAGTGTAAGTCTTTTCTCTAGTAAGCTTCACTTTAAGGACCTTGAATTATAAGTGAATTAATTGTGCAGGCAGCAATGGACCTTAAAAATAGACCCTTCATGTCTGATGTGCTTTTCAGTCCATCACTGACACCACACTCATTTATGCAGAGTTAGTATTTTGTTGAAGTTATGCTACTTCTCGCAGTTATAGGCATGGAAAGAAATATTAGGAAGTGTTCCGGGTCTCATAGGATTTCATTCATTTCAATCCAATAATTACTGTTTTCCTTGCAACTATAGCCGATGTAAGCAATTCTCTAAGAAAAACTGTAAACAACTGATAAAGCAATCCAAGTGTGTTTACAAGAAGAATTTTAACCTACAGAAAAAGGTTTATCTTCATATCAATTTATATTTTATATTTTCCCAAGGAATGCATGGTTCTTTTTGCTCTGTCCTATCGCAATTGGGTTAAATATTTATTGCTCTTGTGAGACAGCTATGTTGCACAAAACTGTGTTCATTAAAACTTAAAATAGCATCTCATGCACTAATATATTCCTCTTTCAAATGTATGCCTCCAGAAACAGATGAAAGGTGGGTGATTTATTCTTGAAAGAATTGTAACCACTGTTGCCCATTTCTAATGAGAGGTATCTGAAATGTACTTGAGATACTATGTAAGGAATGTCATTTAAAATAAAGGTTATTACTACTAAGAACATCATTTTAAACATGAAAATTAGTTATCACATTATTTCTAGGGTTTCCTTTCAACTCACTAACACTCATCACTACCAAAAATCGATTAATCTTCAAAATTCTCTAATATTGGTAGGCCTTTCCAAATAATTAGCTCATACAGAGAACACTGTTAATTAGTTTATTAAGCAATGAAAGAGCGATGAAACAAAACTAAAGTTGAAAACATGGTGAATATATCAGCTAAACAACATATAAAATAGAGAAAAATACCCCCAAATGTGAGTTTTTTTTAAATTAAGAAGGAATGCATGTTAAAACACCTGTGTAAATAATTTTTGTTGAAAAAAATAACTTACTGTAAAGTTTCAATGTCTGCCTATCAAAACTTTATTTTGGCACACACAGGCCTGAAGTTCAGTTGTGGTTTAGCTGATCTTGGTAGCTAGGTAGATGAAACCAACTCCACATGTCTCATTTTTTATATCTGGGCTGAAAAGGCATTGTCAGTGGCTATCTGGGGTATGCTATTCTTACTGTGGATAAACAGAGGACAGGATTGAAAATCTATCATGTTAATCTTAACATATATATTAGCATTCCATTGGCCTTTATTAAATCATACCGGCGTGCCCAACATATATTCGACAGAGAATGATACTCTGTCCACGATTGGAGTTACTGAAAAATTTACACCTCAAAGGAATGGAAGTACAAGGAAGAAAACAGAGAGAATGATAATCCAATCTATTACATTAATCCTAAAATTATTTTGAAAGTTAACTTAGAGCCAAACAATTTTTAATTTCTTTGTATATGTTCTTTCTTGTATTTCAACATTTATAAATTACAGAATTTTATTTATTGTCTTAATATTGAATACAAATGTATTTCAAAAGTATAGTCACCTTTATGAGAAAAAAAAATGATGCAAGGGTAAATAAGACTCACAGAATAATCATCATCCTGTTTTACACTGAATGTCAAAAAACACACAATTACAGAGGGTAAGTATTTTGATCTTATGCTCCTGACCCTTCATGGGTAAGACCCCTTACGTGGGCTTATCCCCTGACTAATGTAGTTACCAATAATACCAAACACCCTGGACATCTAGGAGGTCCATGGGTGGGGCAAGAAAGTATAAATACACAGGGGTCTCCACCCAGCTTCCCTTTTGTATGACACGAAATCAAAACAATGCCCCTTTGTGTGTACAATTAAAGAGAGGTTTCTGGCTTGTGTGGACACCAAAGAAAGGGTGTCACTACTATCACTACGTGCCCCTGGTAGAGGTACAGAAAATGTAACTAAGACCTTGTCTACATAAAAAGAAATGGACAGCCAGTTTGAAAGGGAATTCCCATGGACTAGAACAAAGAATATCCTTACATGATATTATTCTACACTATCATTAAAATTTATTCACAGATTTGGATCACCCCCAGTACTTATAATAGTTCCTCGCACCCTTGGGGATAAAAAAAAAAAAAAAAAAGTCATCTGTTTGGTGCTTGGAGACAAACTTAACACATCTCTTGATACTTTAGAATTACTACAGCATAATATACAATTATCCCAAGCAAACGTACAAACTAATTCTTGGAATGTCTGGCAGCAATTTAAAAAGGACATGTAAGGATTTAACCCTTTTCGTTGTGTGGAGGGCCTCCTGGGAGGGCACCTGAGCATTCTATATTGGTCCCTCTTACCCTTTAGGCCAAGAGAGACCCTCTTGACACAATTCAATTGCTCACAGCTGTTGCATGAGCTCTCTGTTCATGTCGAGGTTGAAGTCTCATTATGGCTGGTGCCATGGATCTGTCTCTTACCCAGTGGGGCGAACTGAGCCCTCCCTGGAGAAGAAACCCAGGTTCCAAAAGATATGTGATCAGTGCTGGGGTCCCGCCAGCAGGCGAGGGGATCCCAAGACAGGAGCTGGGCATGGAGGCCATGGGGGCATAGGCTACCAAGGAGACAAAACTGAACCTCACGTCACCCTGCTTGGCCCTGGAGGATGGCTGGTTAGCCAGAGACGGGTAAGATTCCTCAAGGAAGGAACAATCTATTGGTATTCTTATTTAGCCTCCAAGATTACCCTGTGGGAGTACAACTGTGAAATTTACCAAAACTAGAAAGAATTATAGCTGATTGATTTAAACACAAGTAATATCTACAATGACTGACACCAATATAAATTAAGAACAATAATTAAAAGCCTAAATCATCCCTGGAAATTTTATTAACAATCTCTAAAAAAATACAGTTGTGCCTAGCTGGTTTGGCTCAGTGGATAGAGCGTCAGCCTGTGGACTGAAGGGGTCCTGGGTTCGATTCTGGTCAAGGGCACATGTCCGGGTTGGGGGCTTGATCCCCAGTAGATGGCATGCAGGAAGCAGCTGATCAATGATTCTCATCATTGATGTTTCTATTTCTCTCTCTCTCTTTCTTGACCTTCCCCTCTGAAATTAATTTTAAAAAATATATACAGTTGTGTGTTCAGTGTGATTAGATATGTAATTGAATTGCTTAAACATGAAAGTATACATAAATCCCTTAAATCTTTTAGACAGGTCACTACTGAATTGCAAATATTTATTATTTTGTTATACAGCAAGGTGAGCTCATAAAAAGTATTTCAAATGAGATTCTTCCATTTGCAGTTTGTATTGTACATGAACAAAAAAATCCAAAACCTGCCTTGCTTATTAACTAACCATAGAAAATACTTCTTCAGAACAAAGAAATTGGTCATTTCAGCTCACATCCAACTATATTGGTCATCACTGTGAAAACTTTCTCTTCATAATTATTCAACTTTAGGTATGAATAAAGATTCTATTTAAGTATATGCCTTCAAATATCCAAAAAGGGGAAGAATGATTTATGTCTTGCTGAGTCTTGTGCAGACACCGTGGGTAGCCAAAGAAAGTTTAGGTATGAACAGGTGGGTGTTGTCATGGATGGATGTCTTGCTCAACAGACCATCAGGACAAATTAAAGGCTGCATTTTACATTTCTGGCGATCACATTGCTTTTTCAGGCCGGCAGCTGGCAACTGGCAACACTCAGAGGAATCAGACACTCTGGTGTTCACTGTGTTTAAAAATAAAAAGTCCCATTTTCGGTCACCCTGGCCCAAATTACAATGTATCATATATGCAAATGAGGTGGGGGAATTATCTGTTAATTTTAAGAATTAAGATAATCTTGTATCAGGAATAAAACAGTCTTTGGGAACAGCTAGAAAAAAAAACAACTGTAAGGCAATCTGTTTCATAATTCAAAATTAGGATGACACTGCGCGTACTTGGGCTCTCACACAAGCAACCCAAAGTCGTCATTTTCAGAACTGAATCCATCTCAGTGACAACCTTAAACATTTGAGTTTTCACCCAAGGTTATCCAATTAGTCATTAAGTAAAACTGAAAGGTTACATTACTTCTCTATCCTTCACTTATAGCAGAAATAGTCCCATTAATACTAAGTAGATTTGCGGATGAATATTAAATATATTGAATTGTGTAAAGATTTTCATTTGCAGTCTGGTACTTATAAAGAGCATTATTTGTATATTATTAAGTTAAAATTTTGAGGGGTTACTGAGGATTTATCACCTGGTAATCCCTGTTTCACGTTTGGAAAGTTGTATTCTTCACAGATAATTGTGAGTGATTATTCCTGTTTTACTGATGGCACATGAAGAGAAGTCTATTTCTAAGCTCACACATTCGTATATAGACACACCACAGATTAAACACAGCAATCTCTCTTTAACCACTAATCACCAGTTCTTATTTCCTAGAATAAAATATCACCCATTGAAAATGTTCTTTCAGCAACTCTTATACAGGGTGTCCCAAAAAAAGTATACACACTTTAACAGCTGATAGCTATTAAATGAAAATGAAATGTATTTATTGTTCTTTTCAAAGTGTGTGTGCAATTTTTGGGATACCCTGTATGGTTGCTGATATATGCTCACTAATTTACCTGTTAAAGTTTACATGTACATAACTTTCACATATTTAGAGCAGGCAATAAATACTTTGTGTGTGGTTTTGTGTATTGCTTTCAGATTATTCCAGAAGATATGCATCGGTTTAACTTTATAAACTAGTCACATTTTCAATGTAGGTGATGAATTACATAGAGGTAAAATAAGTAGCCACACACAGGGTGTATGGCTGACAGGAACTCATTAATCTGACATAGTACCTGCTTTTCCAAATTTGGAGATCTATTACTCAGAATTAAGACTTGTTCAACATTTTTGAAATAATAATATAGTATTAATGTTATTTGATTTCACAAACACTCATTTTTAAATGTTAATTCAATGTGTTATAATCCATTAATATTTTTATTATTTTTGAGGTTCAAATTGTCTCAAATTTGGCCAATGTAAGCTTCTTCCAGCTGGTGCTGAGGGCTTCTGTCATTTCCCGTCTGGTATTTTCAGAATACTTAACAGGATGAATTTGAAGCTATGTGGAGAAAAATGATACTTTTCAACATGCCTAATAGGGCAGAGGATTAAAAATGTCAAAAAGAAAACATTATTGCCATGGAAGGCATGATTTTAAAGTAATTGCCCTAGTTACTATATATACCTAATGTTGCTGCAATATTGTGAAGAGAACAATACTGATCATGACAGTTAGAATAACACTAGTTCAGGTTAAGGTTACTCTTATATTTCACTTTTCTATCTAAAAATGTAATTATTTCCAGCAGAGAATCTTGAAGTGCTCAGGAAATAATATTTCAGAATAAGATCCACTTACATTTTGAAGTCTGAGTTAACATTTAGGTTAAAAAAGCCTACTATAGAAATTATATTTTTGTAGTTTAGTTCTTAAATTAACTCAAATTTATTATAATACTTAATTATATATTGTCAAATTAGATTATTCCATACCAAAAATTTCTATTAATATTAAAAGAACTATATTACCATTAATATTATTATGTACAGCCCTAGATGGTTTGGCTCAGTGGATAGAGCTTCGGCCTGTGGACTGAAGGGTCCCTGGTTTGACTCCAGTCAAGGGTACATGCCTAGGTTGCAGGCTCGATGCCCAGTAGGGGGCGTGCAGGAGGCAGCAGATCAATGATTCTCTCTCATCATTGATGTTTCTATCTCCCTCTCCCTTTTTCTCTAAAATCAATAAAAATATATTAAAATATATATTATTATGTCTATTTTATATAAAGTAGGACTTTAATCCTTGGCCTTCTTGAACAACAAATATATAAAAAGGCTCAATAAGTTTGTAATATATATGTAACTTTTCTCCTATCATGTATATCTGGCACCTTAAGTAAAATCTTCACAATATTTTGTTTATTACTTTTCAAATATCTTTCCATTGTCCAGGAGGATGTTCTGCCCAAATCACTTATGCTCACATGTGCAGCTGCATTCACCTGGTGGATATGCCGAGCTGGAGGGTCCAAGGTGACCTCACAAAGATGCTGCATCCTTAAATGTGACTGAGCACTCTATACCAGACTGCATGGCTTCTAAACATACACTGTCCATTTCATACAGATGATATGCCTTGAACTTTTAAACTGGAAGCAAAACTTCCTGCTGGGCTGCTGAGAGGTACTTTAGGTCTCATACATAGATAAAACATGAAACTTTCAAGAGTAATTTTGACTTAGTGTGACTTTGGGCAACTAAGTACTATATTAAACACAACCTGCTTACATTATCTCCTTCAAAGATGAAATTTAAAAATATATATATATCAGAAGGAAAGTCAGGCTGGAGATACATGTTTATTAAAAATTTAATGTAGCCTGGCCAACGTGGCTCAGTGGTTGTGTGTTGACCTATGAACCAGCTGGTCACGGTTTAATTCCAGGTCAGGGCACATGCCTGGGTTGTGGGCTCCATCCCCAGTGTAGGATGTGCAGGAGGCAGCCAATTAATGATTCTCTCTCATCATTAATGTTTCTAGCTTTCTCTCCCTTTCCCTTCCTCTCTGAAATCAATAAAAATATATATTTAAAAAAAGTCAAAATTATAAAACTTTGAAAATACTTACAATGATAATAGACAACTGTTAAAAATTACAGTAAGTACATATATGTAAATTTAAAATAAAATAAACAGCAATAGGCATGATTTACAGATATATTTAATATTATTAATAAGGCAAGTGATTTAAGCAGTGAATATTATACACTTAAATTTAGCTTTTAATTTTAGATAAATAAAAACTGAGAGACAGCCAAAGAGAAATAGACATATTAAAAATTTCACTATGAAGGAAATAAGAATAAATTTACTAAGAGTTACGAGTCCAGATAGAAGAAAATAAAAGCAAAGAGAGTTGGTATTAGACTAATATAATTATCAAGGTTGGAACTAGAGAGCTAGATATTGAACATTTTACATAGTGGAGCACACAAACTTATTTCTAACAAATTTGCCAACAGATGTGAAAAAAAATCTCACAAAGATATTTATATCCTCATATTTATAATCTATTAACACTAGTAAATATGTAAGATAAGTTGGTGGAGGGGAGTATGATATTTTAAGAGAAGACAAGAAAAAAAAGAAAGTTTGTATTTTTATTTTTTTTAATATATTTAATTGATTTTTTACAGAGAGGAAGAGAGAGGGATAGAGAGTTAGAAACATTGATGAGAGAGAAACATCAATCAGCTGCCTCCTGAACACCCCCTACTGGGGATGTGCCTGCAACCAAGGTACATGCCCTTGACCGGAATCGAACCTGGGACCTTTCAGTCCGCAGGCCGACGCTCTATCCACTGAGCCAAACCGGTTTTGGCAAAAGTTTGTATTTTTGAGTACCAGGTGTTCCTCCCTTTGTCATTTGCTCCAGGGTACCTCCAACTGATCTATCCTGGGAAATTAGCCTTCCGAGGCCATTAATGCAAAATGCAGCAGTAGAAAACATTTGTTCTTATATTAAACCCTCTTTCTTTGTATCTCCGGGTTTTCCCTGTCTAAAGGGGAAAACTTGCAATGAATACATCTTGAGTTGCTACACAATAAAATAAGTCAAGTTGCTGAGGTAGGACTTGCTTCTATCCTGCTTTGATATCAATTTTAAATGTATTGTAAGCAATACTATTCAAAGGAATATAAGACACATATAAAGAAAAGGATTACATAATCCTGATGAACCCATATTTTTGTTGATTCTACTATGCAATATTTTCCACTAAGTCTGGTTGAAGAATAAATAAATTCATGTAATCATGCATGCTATGTGAACTGGAAGACCCTGAGGGTTCAATTTTATTATAAGTGGGATGCAAACCTATCAGCTCATGGGCATTACGTAGAGCCTTCCAAAATGATATAATTCACAGATATTTTTCACCTACATAAAGTGATGTTATGAATGATAAAATTAATAACCATTAATAAATTTGTAATACTTATTAATAAAGTTATAAAATTCAAATAAATAAATCTGTGGAAGCAATATATGTGTATGGCAAGGCAATTAAATTCTAATTATGAGATGATCTTTATTTTGTCATTAAATATGATGTTTATATAAAAGTAGATAATAGAGCTTATAATATCCGTGGACACAAAATTTAGAACACATTTACTAAAATAGTGAAATAAATACCTAAAACAATTTACCTCAAATATGTATCTATTTCAATAAAAAATAAAGATTGGTTTATTTTTAAAATACCAAATTAGGATAGTAATGATTAGGGAAAATAAATTATGAAAACATAAGCTTTAAATATGGTTTTTAATAGATTATGGATTTTTCAAAAACAAAAAAAAAATTGGAAAGTGAGTAACACTATTTGACCAATGAGTTTTTCTAGTCCTACAGAATATAAAACAAATCCACATAATACTATGATGCAAAATAGATTTTGTATTTTGGTATTTTTTTCCTTTTCCTTTTTCTGTTTTATAAATGGTGCAAAATACGCAAAAAAAAAAAAAAAAGTGCTATTGTCAATTTATAATTAACAGCCTTGGCCAGGAGCAGGAAATTAGACTGTGTAAGAAGAGCTATCATATCTAACCGGGCAGATCTATGGTTATTTCTATAGATACAGGGCAGTCTGCTACTGAACCCTGGCCAAGATAAGAATGAGAGGCTGCTAGTGGTTTTTAAAGTGCTATTTAAAATCTGAAACTGCCCTGCAGGCACTTTGGGGCCACAATGTCATATTGGTTTTGAGATATGCAGGTAGATTGCAAATAACCAAGACCAAGCCAGTATGAACAAATAAAGGAACAAATAAAAAACCAAATAGCATCATATGCTAGAAGGTTTTCAGTGGTAAGGCTGGAAAAAAAAAAGGTGTTTTAAAGATGTTTGTTTGTTTGTGTGTGTGTGTGTGCGTGAGTGCGTGTGTGTGTGTGTGTGTGTGTGTGTGTGTGTGTGTGAAATAATTAATGGTAGAATACAATATTAAATAAGGTGGCCAAGTTAGGCCTCATGGAGAAGTTGAAATATAGCAGAAACATGATGATAATGGAGACACCAAATACATGTGATTGTTATACAACATAGTGAATGTATCTAATGACACTATACTTACAAATGGTTCAAATAAGATTATGTTAGATATATTTTATCACAATTTTTTTTTTAAATGAGCCACCTAGCTATAAAAAAGACATGGATAAATCTTAAATGAATACTACCAAATACAAAAATCCAGTATGAAAAGACCACATGCTTTATGATCCCAATGACATGGCATTCTAGAAAAGTCAAAGTATAAAAATTGTAAAATGATCTGTGGTAACTAAGGGTTTGGGGCAATAAGTAGAGAAGATTGAATAAGTAAACACAAGAAATTGAGTGGTGGAATTATTTATATGATAACATAATTGTGGATACATAAAACTGCATTTTTCTAAAACATTTTATAGCAAAAAGAGTAATAATGTATACAAATTAAAAATATACGTTTGGAAGATTTAGGGAATCCCAAGATTGAATGTATACTGTGAGTCCCCCTCCAAGAAATTGCAAATGTATAAAACCATCTCAGTGATGTAGGTGAAAGGATTATTTCTGACCTAACTAAATTTGCAAATAAGTGGTCTTTAAAAACAAGATAAACCGTGTAAAGCAATAAAGTTGAAGGTTATGGGTTAAAAATGCTGATACTGCTATACATGTATACTAGAACTGATCAATTAAGTGAACAGATGGTGTAGAGTGATAGTCAAGTTTTTTACAGCTTGAGTGGGAGTTCACAGATAAGCAAGCAGAGAATGATCTGTATAGTAATGTATTCAAGTTGGAGACAGCAGCATAAACTTATGTCTACCACTAGTGGCCCAGTGCACGAATTTGTGTACATTGAAAGGAAATTAATTAGAATATTTTAATATCGCTATTTGCCTTTTCTCTATAATAGAAATGTCAATCAAATTTATGATCGACAATGACAGATGGGAACACACGCGTGCGATTGGCACCAGTGAGAGCTTTATATGTATCACGCATGTGCAAATTAACTTAGCCTTTTATATATACAGAATAAACTTGCTTAATTAGACCTGCTTTCTGATATAGCTAAACTTTTTTCCGGCCCAGTGAAGCACCCCAACTTCTCTTTCAGGTAATTGTCAGCAACACAGCAGTAAATATCAACACAAATAGAGAATAAAGGGTAAAATATTTAACTGTAGCAGTGTTTGACTATATTCTGCACAGTGAGAAAACCTGAAGTCATTTTCAAGTTCCACCATTTCTTACTTTTTTTCAGTCAGGTCAAGTTTCTAAGCGTTTTAAATCTCCATTTTCTAGCTAATGAAAAGAAAATAGGATTCCACTGAATCTCTTATCTACCTACTCCAGGATTTCTGTGAGGATCAAATGAGATGAGGCACAAGAAAATGCTTCACAGACATTTGGTTAAAGTGTAAAATGTTTCCACCTGGCTATAAAGCAAGTCATGGTCCTGGGCTAGTCACTAGGGAGAGGAAGCCAGGTGTTGCTATATGATGTCATTACTTGGTGCCCACAGCCACAGTTTCCAGGCTTGGTTGGGCTGTGGGCCACAATTTGCACCATGGGGTCTTGGCAGCACTAGTTGAGATTTGGTGGGGTGTAGCTCCGGGGTGGTTGCAGGGCCTGTGTCCCACTTTGGGGAAGCCGAGTATTGCTTTGTGTGTGCCAGGTCCATGGTGCCATTTCTCTGTAAATGGCCAGTGAGCATCACAGCAGCTCCTGTGTTGAGCATATGCCCCCTGGTGGTCAGTGCACGTCATAGCAACCGGTCGGAAGGTCGGACACTTAGCATATTAGCCTTTTATATACAGAGATAATATAGATAGAGATAGTTGCATGTAGAACTATTTATGAATTCATGTATATAATAATAAGGTGCATTTCTCTTCTCTATCAGCTGAGACAGCTGGAACAATAACATCCCAAGAGCAATGAACCCAGTTCTTGATTTGTAATCTCATTGTCCCATGAAAGCAAACAGGTTTCCATGAACACATGATTGGTTTCAACAATGGGATGGAAAAAATGCATGATGAGTCTGGAGCATCTTTTAGTACCAGAATAAGTATTGCTTAAAAAGAAATAAGCAAATAATGGTATAGGGGTTTGTCCAGGGAGCACAAGAGCCAGCTGAAAGAAGTCCCAAAGTCCCAGCTAGAACAATTAAGCAAAACAATAAAGTAGTATTGATTTATAAATCAAAGTATTAAATAAATATCCATGTCTTTAACCCTTAGCACTCGCTTGCTTTTTTCTCAATTCCTTTATTCTAATGCTAACCGTGTCGAGTCACACTCAACATCCGAGTGCAAAAGGTTAATAAAATAAATAATCGAATAAGTGTGTGAGTAAAGAGAAAAATCTTACATGCATAATTATTACATTAATAATTATTATTCATACTTTGCCATCAGTCTGAAGTTAGTAGAGCTTCTACTATTTAGCATCTGTGTTCCAATATTTGTCTTTCACTCATTTTCTGTTTTTTGTGGTTTCAATTGAGTATTGAGTATATTACTTCATTTTATCTTCTTTTTTAGATGTTACCCGTCAGTTCACAATATGCATTTTAAACTAAATTGACTTTAAAATAATACTATTCTACTTCACAGGTAGTTCAACTACCTTATAATAACAAAATAATCTAATTCCTTCCTACCATTCCTTGTATTCTTGCTGTCATTTATTTCAATTATATATGAACATCTATATAATAGATAATAAAATACATTATAATTTTGAACAAACTGTTCATTGTTAGATCAATTAATTTATGAAAAATAAAGTTTTTATTTTACCATCGCTATTCCTTCTCCAATGCTGTCCCTTTGTTGATGTAAATCAAAGTTTCTGACCTGTATCATGCTTCTTTCTTAACATTGTTTTCAAGGCAACAATGGCCTTTTTAACATGGATATTGGAATTTGGAGATATCAGGTCATGTATGAAATTTCAATTGTGGAGGTGGAAACAATAGTCAGCCAAGTGGCAACTAGGTTATACTATCAGAAGCCTAATAATTTTCTGCACAAATTGCAATATTATTTTACTTTACAAAAATATGAACACTGGAAAGAGATTATATGTTATGATTTTCATACTATAAAAAGCAGTATTATTCCACATATCAATAAGAATTCTAATTACAATTAACATTATTCTTTTAAACAGTCAGATAATACATGAAATCCAAATAAAAATCAAGAAAAATCAAAGTTGACTATTCAAAGTCCTTTGTATAAGCAAGATTGAAAATGGAGTTATAAACAAAAGTTAAAGCAATGCTCTATTAAATACAAAGCACAGTTCCTAACAATAGGCACTAGACAAATTTTTATTGTTGGTGTTTATAAAGAAGTAAAAAGTAGAATGTATTTAAAATAAAGAATGTATTTAAAAATAAAATAAAAAATAATGCTAGTTTTAAATAAATAAATGAAATATTTACTTTATCCAGAGAGATTTGGGAAATTTGAACATGTATATTTTTACTTTCTGAGCCATAAATAGGCAATAATTTATTTAAATTTGTCAGATAATTAAATTAATAAATTGAGAAATACAAATAAACTACCTTATTACCAAACGCATAATCTTACATTTTAGAGATAATAAAAGAGAAAAGCACTTACTTTTGCATTTCTTTAGATATAGTCTTACATGCAATGTGGGTAAGTTATCCACACTACATTAGCAAAGGCAAAAAGGGAGTAAATGCCAGTGTTTAGAGGAGAATAGTCATGAAAAATCAAGGATTGTGCTTGTTGATCATCATGCACAGGCCACAGAAAGAGAAAACATTTTTCCTTGGGAAAATTAATATGATATTCACATATCAATTAAACCATGATCCACAACTACACAAAATAAATAATGACTTGGATATTATCTTTATCTTTTTCTGCCAACAAATCCAAACACATCTTATCAAAACACCTTCAGAAAATATTTTATCCTGATACTACCTCTTAAATGTTAACATGTAAATCAAAAGAATTATTTTTCCTCTATGGAAATGTGTTTCAAAACTATAAATTTTGTAGTGATTCATATAGAAAATGTAGATCAGATAATTATATCAAACTATTCACAATATGGCAACAAAGATAGTATTTCATAGTTATAGGTAATTTAACATTTGCCTCCTTTATTACCTAAGAAATGCGTCTTCTGTGCATCTGTGCCTGAGTAACATTGACCATATGTGTCTGTAATTAATTACAAATTACCTACTCAAAGGATGAGACCTGGCACACTTGGGTTTTTTCTAAAATTAATGTTTAAGCATTGGAATAGTCATTAATTTCTGTAACCATATGTCCATTCACATTTTGAAATACACTTGTTGAATTACAGATCGACAATTCATTCCTTGTTAATTATCATGAACATTAATATTTAATCAAGGAAATTTGAAATCTTCTACATAAATGCTACACTTAGGATTGTTTACTAGTGGGAAGATTCTATGCTTATTGCACATTGAACTTTTCTAGGTTGCATTATTGGTAGTACATTAATCAGAGAATGTAATGACAGCAGAGTCAACCTTGAGATTCAATATTTGCCTTAATATATTTCCTTCCTTGAAAAATGTGACACCATGCAGCAGGTACAGGTCTGTGAAACATGTCACCAGAAATAAAACTTATCTGGTTATTATTAACAGAGCAAGTGAAAAAAATGTTTTTCAAGAATAGAGAGGGAAAGAAAGAAAGAGAGAGGGAGGGAGGGAGAGAGATAGAGAGAAGTTTGAATAAGATCAACATGAAGGAGGGAGGAAGAGAGAGAAAGAGAGAGAGAAGTTTGAATAAGATCAACATGCATGTGCACACGGATAGCCCTAAAAACACCCAAAAAAGGTACTTTAAAAATCAACATGGTAACAAATAACAGATGATCTCACTTATGTGTCGAATCTAATGAACAAAATAAACAAACAAAATAGAAATAGAAAGATGGATACATGGAACAGACTGAAAGCTGTCAGAGGGGATAAGGAGATATGAACTGAATGAAAGAAGGTGAAGGAATTGGCCAAAGAATATATATGCCTAGTCCATGGACACAGACAACAGTGCAGTGAAGGCCAAGGGGAGGGAAGGGTGGGAAAGTGTGGGAATATGGAGACAGATGTAATAGTGTCAACAATAAAAATTAAGAAAAAAAAAATCAACATGGTGAGCGTCTAGTAGAACTGAAAAAGAAAAAAATGGTAAAATTTCCCTGTAAAAGCATGTGGACTTTCAAAGTAGAAAGCAAACATGTACTAATCAAAATTGTCCATATTTCATGATGGAGTTGATATATTTTATACCTTTCAGAAAAGGCACTCCAATAAATCTAACACATATTATTTTAAGTAATTAAAGTCCTGCTCTTTAACTCAAATATAATATCCTAGAGTTCTGGTGCACGAAATTTGTGCATGGGGGAGGGGGGGTTGTCCCTTAGCCCAGCCTGCACCCTCTCCTATCTGGGACCCCTCAGGCGATGTCTGACTGCTGGTTTAGGCCTGATCCCAGTGAACCATCCCTCTCAGAATCCGGGACTGTTGGCTCCTAACCACTCGCCTGCCCACCTGCCTGATTGCCCCTAACCGCTTCTTCCCACCAGCCTAATTGCCTCCTAATCGCTCCCCTGATGGTCAGATTGATGCCTAACTGCTCCCCTGCCAGCCCGATCACCCCCAACTGCACTCCCCTTCCAGCCCAGTCATCCCCAACTGCCTCCACCTGTCAGCCATCTTGTGGTGGCCATCTTATGGTAGCCATCTTGTGATGATGTGGAGCAGTTAATGTGATGACATGGGGTAGCCATATTGTGGTGGCCATCTTGTACCTACATGGGTGTGGCCATCTTGTGATGATGTGAGGGTGCGAGGGCCACCTAGGCTTTTATTAGTATAGATAATTTCATAATATTGAAGAAATTTTAATACACTTTCATTTCAAACCAAAATATATAAAATGATTTTTTCATTAGTATATCTAAATATATAAATAATTAAATCATTACATAGAATGAAATCTATACATACAATTATATATGTGTGATAGGAGTATACAGACATATATTTATACATGTATAAATCAAAGGACTAATCTGAACAGTGAAAACTAACTACATCATAATAGCATGCACGAACCTATGCTAAAAACTTACATTACAGAAACTCTTCTTGACCAAGGACACTTTTATTAAAAAATATATTCTGATATATGTAAATGTCCAAAAAAGAGATTACTTTAGAAATCATTATATCTGACTGAGTGATTCTTATCATATGCACTTTGAATGTAAAATGCAAAAACATAACTCTCTGTATTATTTTACATTTTATATTTTCTTTACAATAGTTGATTATGACATTAATGTGTTCATCTCATATTGCAGAATTAGAAATAAAATTACTTTTATAATGAAAAGTAACATTGTACAGATAACACAGCATATAAAAATGAATTTATGAACTTAAACTAGCCAATATTCTGCCATAAATTTTAAATGGCTTCAACATAATATCTGGGATTCAGATTAAATTTATTTCATAAATGTTCAACAATAATCACTTCAAACCTAACTACTTCATAAGATGGATGGCACCACTTTATATTTTAGAAAATGAGGGAATTTCAAAAAAGGAATTGAAGCAATTATGATGAGGCACAGCAATTCAGGTGCATGGAATTGCTTCACATAAAAAATAAAAAAAATAAGTATTCATATACTGTATTTTAAAATTCAATGTTTATATACTTTTGTTGGCAGAGTGATATAGTAGAGTCGAATAAACATCAAGACAGTAATTATTTCTTATGTCTGCTGGCAGCCAGGTGAGTGATCTTGAAAATAAATTCTTCCCCAGTTGAGCTTGACACAAGTACAACCCCATTGACACCTTGATTATCACCTTGTTGAAGAGTCTGAACTTCACTCACCCAGCAGAGCTGTTCCTGGATTCCTGACCCACAGAAACTGTGAGATAAATGCTTGCTGGTTTAAGCCACTCAATTTAGGATGATTTGTTATATATCAATAGATAAGTAACAGCATTTCTACAGTAAAGTTTAAAATTGTAGAAAAATTAGTACAATCTGTTGTTGGTTAATATAAACTTTATTGTTTTCCCCTAAAATTAAAATAATTACTGAATAATATAAATTATTTCCAAAATAAAAATTTTATCATAATCAAATGCAAATCTATTTTGCAATATTAGTGAAATTCCAATGAGATTTTTTTCTTAATGTTATTTTCACTTTTAAAAGGCTCTGCTCTCAATGAACAGACATGTAAACAATAGAAAACAAGAACTTGCAATTTATAAATATGAAGTCACGTAATATAACTATTTTACCCTTCAAAATAAAGAAGTACTAATACCACTTAGAAAAATATAAATTATATGAATCCCAGAAATTGATATATATTCTATCTAATAAAAGAGAAACATGCAAATTGACCATACCTCCGCTACACCCACTAGCCATGCCCACCAGCCAATCAGGAGTGAATATGCAAATAAACCTAGCCAATATGGCAGTTAATTTGCATACCCAGGCAGAGAGTGAAGACTGAAGAAAGCATAGAAGGAAGCCAAGCACTGCAGAAGGGAGCGAAGTTGCAGAGAAGCAAGCAAGTGGGGCAGTGGGGAAGCAGGCGGGGCTGTGGAGAAGGGAGGGAAGCAGGCGGGGCGGGAAGCAGGGCACTGCGGAGAATGGAGGGAAGCAGGCGGGGCAGCGGAGAAGGGAGGGAAGCAGGTGGGGCAGTAGAGACTGCCGCAGGAAGCCCTATTGCAGGAATCTTCCTGCAATGGGCCTCTAGTATATATATATAAAATATATTTTGGGTTTGTATTTTTGGGAGCCATTAAACATCACTATATTACTGAAAAGTTATCACTTATGAACTTAACTAAGAAAAAAATTCTTAATCAGTAAACAAAAATAAGTTTTCTGCTTGATATGTAACAGTGTGATGACCTAAGACTAGTTGGAAAAAATGACACTAGGAGACATCTATTAAAAACTAAAACAAAAAATTTTTATTTGACACATGTCAGCTAATAGTGTGTGTCTATTCTGGGTTATAAATGTAACTTTCATCTATAATTTTACTTTTGTTTGATGAGATGAGAAAATACATGGGGATATTCACGTTAAAATCTTTTCCCAGTGATATTATATATTTCCTCAAGAAAGATTTTAAAACAATTTTCATCCCTTATTCTTCAATGTGACACCATTTTATTTTATTAGACAGCATTACCTTCTGAATACTTTTCCTTCATGAAACATGTTATGTTGTCTTTCTTGAATTTCATCTACAATGACTTATTCCTGCTACTGAATTTACTGAATTTACTCTTGCCTCTTCAGTAGTTCTTTGTCCAGCACTTGTAACCATTTTTATTTTCCCAAAGGTCTCCTTGGCTCATCACAGAAGGTTCACTCTATTGCCAGTGACCAGTAATTCTCTTGTTATCTCTGGGAAGGAACATATTTTATTCCAGCATAACACATTTGTCACAGTTTTGTGAGCCTTTAGTAACCACAGTGTCTTTGAGAATGTATACAATATAGAATTAGAGCTTCAGATTCAAAATATGCTTCCAATATCATTGTTTTTATCACCTTTCATTGAAATAAGACATTATATAAATATCTGGACATTATTTACTCTTTAAATTATATTTATGATTTCAACTGATCCAATGTATAATGAACTTTATATCATAATTAACCATGGTCAGTATACCTTTGAAAGTAGTATGTCTAACCACAGTTTTTCTGATTTAGAATGGCTGAAATGTAATCTATATTACCTATGGACTTCTAAAAATCAATTTAACAAGAGGAGGGGGAAAATACAAATGATAAATAAGGATTGCATACATTACCATGTAGCTAAATAAAGAGATTTCATACTTGACTGCTGTCACTATAAATAAAAAAAATATCATTTTGGAGAGATACACTCTACCAATTTCAGTGAAAGTATATACCCTGAGATAGGCTGTGTTAATATGAACATTGGATAAGCATGAAAGACTTTGCCATTGGAGATAAAAGAGAGTACTGGGGGAAGTGAGCGGAAATGATGATACAGAGGTACTCTATGATTCTAAAAACATAAAATGGTGGTTGTATTTATATGCAGTGACAATAACTATATAGTCATCATCAGATACATTGTAATGGGAAATTATTTGCTCTATTTATTTGTCACAGACCGCTTTGTAAGGAAAAGAAGAAAGCCATTTCTCCATTACTCGGGGTAAGATGACAGCAGGTCCCCTGTAACCTTCATGTTGAATGAGGCAGAAACACAGCGGCACCACTTAAACGATTCACTGAGGGGAATGCATTCTGTTTATATTTATCACTGTTATGTCTCAAAAATGACCTAGCTTATTATTCACTGGAGAGAAAGTCCCTAATCAGTTTAAAATCACCTTGATGTATAAGAGTGCTTGCTATCTGAGCAGCAGGTGTAGAAGTCAGAATGATTGAGAAAATATGTTTCAAAAACAGCAGGAAGAGAAATGAGATGGCAGGAATAATGCTTAATTTCTTCACCCTGATCATGAAACTGCCTTTAATGGTTTCAACTATGCTGTGAAAACATGGATACTAGAAAACGAACGTAAACATATTTTTATACATGGGAATATGAAAAGAACAAAAATTTTAAAGAACTCTATGATACAAAAATACAGGTTGCTATGTCTATTCCTTTTTTTTTTTTTCATGTGAAGGAGTAATTTTATTTATTTATTTTTAAATCTTTAGTGTTGAAAATGTTACATGTCCCCTTCTTTCCCCCATTGACCCCTTCTGGCTCTCCCCACCCCACTCCAGGAGTATAAGCAATATAAATAGAAAAGAATCTATGACTCAGTTACGCATTTACTCCCCAAACCCAAACTGGTGCCTGGTGTATAGTAGGCATTCAATAAATATTTAGAAATGTTAGCAACTATTTCACTAAGCATATAGGCATACTATACAAGCATTTGTAACACATAATGTTTACATATCTCCGCTTTTTAAAATTCTGTATCTAAATAACATTGTCCGAGTGATTAGCCAGGATGGAAACATGAATTGTACTTGATTATACCAGCTCCCTTAATTTCCACACCTAATCGGTCTCCAAATACTGTAGATTCATCACTTCATGTATTTTGGGATAACTACCCAATATCTCCCTTACGTATTCATAGCTTAATGCCTTCCTTCTTTCATACCTTAGGGCAGTAAGAATTTATTCAACATGTTCTACAATATGGCATTTGAAATTAAAGCCTTTGATACTTAGGTCTGGGAGTAATAATTTTTCTCCTCCTTAGAAAAAGTCCCAGCTTTGGACGACAGCAGAGATTTAAAAGGTGAGGGCTAGAAGGATATTTAACATCTTCACGTACTCTTTGGTCATTTGAGGACACTGTTAGAAAAGAGATGAAAAGAATGCTCGTGAATCTTCATTCCCAGACTTGCCCATCTCTCCTCTCCCAGTGGAGTGGGCTAAGGTCATTAATCTATCTTTGTTTTTGCAAGAGAAATAATTCTTCTACACACCGAAAGTGGCTGTGAGGAAAGCAGATGTTTAATTCAGCTCATTGCATATTTTCATTGTGGACTGCAAGAGAACTGAGCTAACAGAAGCTTACTCTTAATGTAAAACAGCTACATAAAAGAATATGCAAAGTAAGTTTGCCACAGTATTATTGCACAGATTTGCTTAAAATATAGAAAAATACTTAGAAAATGTATTAAAAATTGAGTTAAAATTCTTAGAACTTGAACCTCACATATAAGGTATTAGCAATTATAAGTTTAAAAACATGCTTACTATTGTTAGAAAGGATGAAGAAAAAAAAAACTAAAAGGTGTAAGTGATGTTTTACTTAAATATATTCTTTATTTTACTGGATAATATGTTAAGAAAGAACATGATGTTTTCTTTATTTTTGGTTTCCCCAACAGTCCTTAAAATAACACCTGGTTTATAGCAAGTTCTCACTGAATTGGAATAGGGTTTTCACTTAAAGATAGATTGAATTTGAATCTACTAAAACCTAAAGCTTTTTTTTTTTTTACATTTTGTAAGATTTATCTATAATAATAAAAGCATAATATGCCAATTAGACCAGAGGACCTTCTGGATGAAACTGGGACTGCGAGGGAAGCTTGGGTCCCGGGTGCCTGCTGGCGGCCAGGGTGAAGTCCACGTCCAGGGGGCCGGAGAGAAGCCTGGTTCCCGAGTGCCAGAGGGAAGCCGGTGCCAGCAGCTGGAGGAAGGAAGGCCATCTTGCACGAATTTTGTGCATCGGGCTTCTAGCAGATAATAACTTGCTTCAGATATCAGTTAGCTCACAATTGACAACTATGATTTAAAGTATAGCCTATAATTATAGATATATTCCCCTATTCATATGGCCAAAGATTTAAAAAATAATAATAAATACACACACTTGCAACAAAATAAGATAAAAGCATTTTTTAATGCTTTCTTCTTTTTAGGTATTTTATATGTAAGGCTCACTTGTTTGAATGAATTAACATGATGAATAATTTCTTACTCAAATTCTCTCCCCAGACTAAAACATGTCTCCAGTGGAGGCTGGTGTGTTACCTGACAGCTGAGTGATGATTTAAATAAGAAAAGTTAGAGCTCAGATCTTTGACCCTTCTTTACCACAGCTTTTTTTTTTCTCATGAAAGCTTATTTATGTATAAAATGTTATCTTATCTATATCCCTACCTCTCTGATTGAAAAAGATAATGAAGAAAAACAAGTATTTCTTGAAGCTAAGGACACAGGTGCATGTTCTCACATCCTCATAGCTTATTTAAGTGTTGCAACTAAAGAAAGATAAGAATAATCACATTCCAATAATCCCAATGCTACTTGAAGTTAGGGATCATGTTCCTTAATTTCTGTAAGACAGTGTCATAAATACTTTGGATAAGAGCATACTTTTTTAAATAAATTTGATTAAAAACTGATTGTGCTGTATTAAAAAAATAGACATATTTCAATATTAATAACTTTATCATTTGAAGCATACTTTTCTGTGAAGCTCTTGTCTCAAAAATATGGAAATTTATAAACCCTTTGTAGCATGTCTTTTCATAGTAGATTTTTTAAATTTAGTTCAGGTTTCACTAGTCAAATGGAGAGTTTGTTGTGCTTCTTGTGTTACTGTATAGCTCTTAATTCATATGTATAGGTGGTCCATGGAAAATAGAAAGCCACTCATTAAAATTCAGGATCATCACTCATTGAATTTTTCAGGTGCATGATGTGTCAGTGAGAAATAGTTCTCATGCTTGTCAATACTAACTTGGGAAGCTGAGCCACACACGAGGGAAAGGAGAGAACATTCCTTTAATAAAAAAAATCAAATCTAAGCATTATTTTATTTAGATTAATGAAGAATGACCATAAATAGCACACATAGGTAATCACTAAATGCAGCCTCTCAAAACATTTCATCATATTGAATAACTAGTTTAAAGGTGGGTGTTCTTTTTTATTTTTGAAACGCTGTAATAAAATGGAAAAAAAAGATTTAAAAATGTTGGCTCAAAACATTAAAAAATATTGAGCATGCAGAAAGCATAAATTAATTATAATAAAACCCTGATTCCAAAAGACCTAAGCATTCTTCTCCCCATTTTTTTATATCCTTGTGACCCAAACATCTGGAACAATACTTGGCTCTTGGTCAAGTTCCATAAATGTCAATATTGTTCTTTGGCTACTTGTTTATTGTGGATAATTTCTCTGGAACAAAAATATGCTTTCCTGAATATAAGCATAATTTATAACACAATACAAACAAGAGAATGAATATAGGAGTGATGTCCCTATCCCTAGTATGTCTCTATATTAGTGATGTCCCTAATAAATGCTCTCCTAACCTGCTCACTCACTCCCATGTTTGTAATATTTATTATCTTTATTTTTCTTAAGTATAACAAGAAGATTATAGTTTTTATCCATCCACCTTTTAAAAAATAAAGTAGTACTCTTTATAAAATATTTGAAACTTGATCATCCTGTTTATTAATAGATTTTGGTGAATTTTTCTTAGTGAAATAGATCTGAGATAATTTTTCCATGTCAAGATCATTCACTTAGTCATATCTGCAAAAATGTTTTTCTCTAAAGGTGACATTTTCAGGTTCCAGTGGTTAAGAAATCTTTGGATGGTCATTAATAAATGCATTGTATAAAGATTAATCATGATGAAAACATAGACAAATCCCAACTCAGGAATATTTTATGAGTAATATATTAGTAATCAAGGTTATTAAAACAAAAAAAAATTAAAAAAAAAAACACACCACCAAGAAAAGCTCCGGAGAAATTGTCACAACCAAGAAGAGATTAAGGCCACAGTACTACTAAATGTAATGTAATGTGCTATCCTTGGTGGTATCCCAAAGAAGAAAAAACAAAAGAAATTAAGGAAAAGCTGAGGAAATTTGAATGAAGTATGGACTTTAGTTATCAATAAGGTAACAATGTAGCAATATGGTTTTATTTATTTTATTTTATTTTATTTTATTTTATTTTATTTTATTTTATTTTATTTTATTGACTTTTTACAGAGAGGAAGAGAGAGGGATAGAGAGTCAGAAACATCGATGAGAGAGAAACATCGATCAGCTGCCTCCTGCACACCCCCTAATGGGGATGTGCCCGCAACCAAGGTACATGCCCTTGACCGGAATCGAACCTGGGACCTTACAGTCCTCAGGCCAACACTCTATCCACTGAGCCAAACTGGTTTCGGCTTGTTTTTCAGCTTGTTTTATTAATTATGGCAAATTTACCATAATAATTTAAGAGATTATGATAGGGGAAATGGCTTTGATTACCCAAGAACTATCTATACTGTCTTTACAATAATTATTTAAATCTAAAGATGTTCTAAATTTTTAAATAAAATAAAGTTTTAAAAATAAGAGTTATTATTTTTTAGTATTTTTTATTGATTTCAAAGGAGAAATCAATAAAAATAATATCTTTCTTATTGATTTCAAAGAGAGAATCATTGATTGGTTGCTTCCATCAAGCCCCACACTGGGGATTGAGCCTGCAAACTGGGCATGGGCCCTGACCAGGAATTGAACCATGGCCTCCTCATTCATAGGTCAAGGCTCAACCAGTGAGCCATTCTGGCCAGGCAAATCAGAGTTATTATTAACAAGTATCCTGGCCATTTATTGCAGGACTGCCACTAAACTGTGAGAAACTCTAGGGAATTTTAGATGCCCTGCTTCCCTCTTGCCTTCTGCCCACTGCAACTAGCTCTCTGGTGTGACAATAAGGATAGTGACTAATACAGTCTTATCTCTATTGCCTCACATCACCTTGTTGCACAGAAGTGAGACATGAAAAGAAGAGGAAGTAGCTAAGAGAATAAATTCTCTTAAATTGATTGAATTACTGGTCAATGAAAATTGGTAAATAACTTAATTTTTCTTTTGCAGTTAATATGGTCATGTGAACAATGTACTATCTTAACTAATAATAGAAAAACATGTAAATTGACCATACCTCCACTACACCCACAGCCAATCAGAGTGAGTATGCAAATTAGAAGGCCAAAGATGGTGGCTGCCCCGTTGCTCGAGGCATGGAGTGGCCAGGCAGGGCAGGACACCGGCTATGAAAGTATGAAAGGGAGGGTGGGGGCGAAGGGATCTACAGGAGTGGAGTGCTGCAGCAAAGACAAAGACAGCAGACTCAGGCCGGAGTCTGCAGTAAAGACGAAGATGGCAGACTCCGGCCTGAGTCTGCAGCAAAGATGAAGAAGGCAGACTCTGGCCGGAGTGAAGGCCTGGGTCCCAGATGCCGGAGGAAAACCAGTGCTGGAAGCCAAGGGAAGGAAGGCCTCTTGCACGAATCTCTTCATGCAACGGGCCTCTAGTCTATATATATATAAAAGCCTAAGCGACTGTTTTGACGGAATGACTGGAATAACCGGAATGACCAGAATGACCTGTCGCTATGACATGCATCGACCACCACAGGGCAGATGCTCAATGCAGGAGCTGCCCCCAGCCCGCAGGCCCTGATCACTGATGGGGATTGCTGGCCAACCTCCTGGTCCCTCTGCTCGGCCATCAGGCCCTGATCAGGGTCAGGCCCCCAGGCTGGGACAGAAAATCAGGGGTTGGTGGTGGTGCACAGAGGTGAGGGAAGGAGGAGGCAGGGAGGTGGGGAACCTGATTGGCCCTGATCACTGGCCAGGCCTAGGGACCCCACCCATGTATGAATTTTGTGCACCAGGCCTCTAGTAGAAATTATAAAATTGTCAAGTTCAAATGTAAAACTTTGGTTGCAAAATAGTGATGATGTGTTGCATATATGTACATAAGCTGGGAATGGGTATTTTGATTCAATTTCTTAATGTTATTATAGAAGTGGGCATTCCAAGTAAAATTTTATCAAGATTTATGAAAGAGTCTACATTGTTTTCCATACCTGCAAACTAAATAGTTTGCTTCGATAATATCATGAATACTGACAGAAGACATGGGACTTCTAAGTCAGAGACAAATGACTTTATTACCACTGCACAACAGTAGTCACGGTATCAGCATTCATACCAGCTCCTTAAGTTCCAATTCCTTAAGCAAGACATGGAGAGGATTAACTGATATCTGCACACACAGTGAAGAGAGTTTCAGGAGAGAAATACCAAGGTTCAAGTGTAAAGGCAAGAAAAAAGGCAATGTTCCAGTTTGAAGGTCTTCAGGCAGGAGGGATGCTCTCTTACTTTCAGAAGAATCAATCATTTTGTTCTGTTCTGGCTTTCTGTTGGAAGAGGGTTCACCCACATGTGGGAGGGCAATCTGCTGATTCAAATGTCAGTCTTAGCCACAAACACCCCCGCAGACACATCCAGAATAATGTTTGACCAAATATCTGGGCACCCCGTGGCTTACTCAAGTTGATACATAAAGTTACCTTACCAGGCTGTTAGCCTGCATGAATTGGCCCCTAAGGAAGTATTATCTTTATTTTATGTGACAGTAAACAAGCCTGTTATTTGCTCTATTGGGAGATATTATATCTATTGTCCACATCCTTGAAAAGATAGCCCAAACCGAAGATAGGCATTGTTTCTGCTCACAAAGCATGAAGAGAAGGTAGAGAACTGTTTACTAACAGATTTGAAGACCATTTGTCTCCATACCCAACTTGAAATATTTAAATAAGAATGTGTTTTCACATATTTAATGGACTGCTTTTAGAGTTTGACATGATGAGACTTGAACTACAAACTTACATAGCTGGGAAAGACTGGAAAATGCTACTCAAACTACATATGCAAGTAGTACAAAAGTTGCAAACGTTTTAAAACTTGCTAGTCATTGTGTGTATAAACGTGACGACTATGGCACTATAGCTATAGAGAAGTGACTTGCTTGGGCATTGCAGAACTTAATTTCAAAATCCAATTTTAGGTAAAAGGTTCCCGAATTGTGTGCTATAAAAATATTCCATTTTCTTTATTTGTATACAGTTTCAATAGAGAAAGTACCCAGTTAATATTACATAAATGTTTCATGCTTCACTTGCATCATATTTGAACAAATTAGGTCATGAAATCCCATGTGGATGAATATGGTCACTTCTCCATGTTACCTGAAAAAATAAAAACAGAATAAAGTGCCATGCCTCTTTCTAATAATGCTCAAATTAAAAATATTGAAGACTACGTTATTTAAGGAATACAAATTTTGCTACCACCTCTCAATAATGACTGGAAGCTGTGAGAGCACATTTATATTGAGAAAATTATTTGTTTGGATCATGACACATAATGCTAGCTCTGAAACTATTTGATGACACTGAAGACCTTTTTAGTTTATTCTTTTCTAATGCCATTTACGTTTTATTAAAATATAAGGATTGATTGCACACACACATACACCCTCTCGATTTAAAATGGAAACCTGTAGCTTCAAATTTAAATGTCAAGCTATAAAGTAGGAAATCTTCAATGCCCTTCTGTTCAGTTGATATACTGATTTTGTTTCCTTATGAACCAAATTCATATTGCATGGAAAACAATTTGACTCATGACTAGCAAAAAAGTTTAGCAATTAGTAACCCACATTGAGATTATGAAAATTTAACATGACTTAATGCCATTTGAATTTTCCATATGATCTTCATTATTAGTATTAGCAAAATACTAATATTATTTCACATTTAATAGAAATCTACACATGAATCAAAAATTTAGAAAGCAATCATGAATTCTGCAATAGTTAAGTCAAGAATAAATTCCAGATCTAGAAAACTAACTATGCTTCAACAATGTTGTCAAAGCAGAGATTAAGACAAGAAATGGAGATGTTGGCAGACTATTTAGATCTAGACAATCCTAGAAAAGAGTAAGCAAGAAAAGCCAATATAATTGTTCAACTCAAGGTCACTGCTATTGATGCTAGGGGTCTCATTCTGCTGCATTGCTGGAGAATGGTGCTTAATGTCTCCCATTTTGTCCATGCCAGGACAGAATACTGGAACATTTCACCTACCGCTGGCATCCGTTAATTAAAGAATTGTTCCCTGTCTTACCAGTGTGGTTCAGTGGTTGAGCATCTACTTATGAACCAGGGAGGTCACGGTTCAATTCCTGGTCAGGGCTCATGCCTGGGTTGCGGCTCGATCCCCAGCATGGGGCATGCAGGAGGCAACCGATCAGTGATTCTCTGTCATCATGGATGTTTCTATCTCTCTCTCCCTCTCCCTTTCTCTCCAAAATTAATAAAAACATATTTAAAAAAAAAGAATTGTTCCTCAGGACAAGTTCCACATAGTACCAAGGTTTGCTTTTCTGAGATGAACAAGTTTTTATGGTTTCAAAAATAAGCTTTGCGATAAAATGTGAGAAGACAAAGGGTTGCATGAGGTGACACTGTCACTATGAGCCTCAACCAACAGAACTGATGACTGTAGCTACAGCTAGAATTAGAGTTAAGCCAAATGAATGTGACTATGGTGTACCAAAACAAAACAAAACAAAATTTGCCCCATTTTTAATTCACTTTATCACTGGGTTATCAAGAAAGTGGTTAGCTGGAACTTCCAAAAACAACTTCATAAAGGAAGGTTACCACAACAAAATTCCTGTCTCATGAAAATTGGGCATATATGGGTAGGTAATATATATACTAGAGGCCCGGTGCACAAAATTTGTGCCTGGATGGGGTGTCCCTCAGCTTGGCCTGCACCTTCTCCAATCTGGGACCCCTCAAAGGATGTCCTACTGCTGGTTTACAGGGATCGGGACTAAACTGGCAGTCGGACATCCCTCTCTCAATCTGGGACTGTTGGCTCTTAACCACTCACCTGCCTGCCTGCCTGCCTGCCTGCCTGATTGCCCCTAACCACTCTGCCTGCCAGCCTGCACGCCTCAACTGCCCTCCCTGATGGCGTACTCGCCCCCACCTCGCCTCCCCACTGGCCTGCTCGCCCTCAACTTCCCCTCTGTTGGCCTGCTCACTCCAAACTGCCACCCACTGTCCTGATCACCTCCAACTGACCCCCACTGACATCCTGCTCACCCCCAACTGGCCCCCCTACTGGTCTGCTTACCCCCAATGGCCCCGTCCCCCACTACCCTGATCACTCACAACTGCCGTCCCATCCTAGCCGGATCACCCAAACTGCCCTCCCCTCTTGGCCTCTAAACACCTCTACCTCGACCCTGCCACAATGGCTTTGTCCAGAAGAACGTCCAGAAGGTCTCCTGGAAGGACTCCCAGTCTAATTAGCATATTACCCTTTTATTAGTATAGATAGAGGCCTGGTGCACGGGTGGGGGCCAGCTGGTTTGCCCTGAAGGGTGTCCCAGATCAGGGTGGGGGTTCCCTTGGGGCATAGGGCGGCCTGGGTGAGGGGCCTGTGGTGGTTTGCAGGCCGGCCATGCCCCCAAGGGGTGAGGGGCCCTGCTGGGGGTGCACGTGGCCAGTCTGGGTGAGGGGCTGAGGGCCGTTTTCAAGCTGGCCACACCCCCTTCAGGGTGGGAGTCCCCGCTGGGGTGCCTGGCCAGCCTGGGTGAGGGGCTGATGGCTCCCAGCCCCTCCTTTTTTTTTTTTTTTTTTTTTTTCAGCACCTCCTTGAGCGGAGGCCGGGGCGGGCTGGAAGCAGGTATCTGGGATTTATTTATTTTCTATACTTGAAACTTTGTAGCCTTGAGTGGAGGCCAGGGCTGGCCAGGGCAGGCGGGAAGCTTGGTTTTCTCCATCATCAGGGGCAACCCAAGCCTCCTGCTCGCTCCAGCTCCGTGGCCGCCACCATCTTTGTTGGGTTAATTTGCATACTCACTCTGATTGGCTGGTGGGCATAGCGGAGGTATGGTCAATTTGTATGTTTCTCTCTTATTAGTGTAGATATACATATATATATATAATGATATATATAATTTATCATTATTGTGTTAGATGTGAATACATATTCTGATGAATATGCAGCAAGTATAGAGGTGAAAAAATATATTGGTGTTTTTGGTGTGGATGGTGGAGAGGTTTTGGAATTCTAGCCCTCTAAATAGATTGATCTATTGAATGCTAGATATTTGACTTAACTACTGATGAAAACCTCAATAGTTATGTATTGTATCAAGAGGTTAGGAGGTAATGAAATTTCTTTGGAATTGCAGAAATAAACCATCAGTACCTTTTGAAGATGGATTTATCTTCTGCAAATGCTTAGTGACATTTTCACATTTAGTTTTAAAAATGTGTATATAGTTTTTGTTAAGGAAAATAAGCAGAAAATGTACTACTGTATTAACACTTCCAGAGAATCTCTGGAAAATATGTAAATAGAATGGCTTGGCTGCAAATATTATTACTCAACCTCTTAGGATTCTATTTTTGTTTCATCATAACACAGGAGCTGTTGAGAATTGAATGCTCTCAGCTAGCTTCCTCTTGGTTACATACTTGCATCATTGATGAGGCACTTAGTATTATAAAGCAGATGCATATTTTTAAAACATTTTGCTTTACTGTTTGAGATAGACCATCAGAATGTGTGCATGTGTTTACAGCCACAGATAATAAGACACAGTAATGAGAAAGAGAACAATGCAATGACTTACTATTAGTGATTCCTCAGCAGACTTTCATATAGATGATAGCATACATCCTGTCACTACAGTGAAGAGCATCTAGAAATCAGCTGTAGAACAGCAGTTAACAGTTTATTTAACACCTGAAATGTTTGCTATAGCACTTTGGGAGTGTTCTGTTGCCAGGAAACAATAAAGCAGCTATCATCTAGATAACCTTGGGGAAATAATGGTTTTCACTGCCTATGTAAATCTTCCTCACCTCAATGAGTTATTTTTAGCCCGCCAAAGATACTGGCACTTTTTAAAGAAATGAAGGGATTTTCTGTTAACAATTTTATAAGGGAAATAACTCCCCTTAATAATAATTTCACTTTAGTGACTGATAAAGAAGGGACATTTCAGTTTTTTCATATGCATCAAAGTCAAATAAGAAAGCAACAACAATAAAAGCAAAGCTCAGGAATGACATGGGAGCCAAACAGTAGCTGTAGTGTGATAATCGAAGATCATACAGTACATCTATTGCTTTGGCCCATCAGTTATAGACATTGTCATTGATATTTCTGGCTAACAGAAGTACTTTAAACTATGGTTGCCTAATTCTCCTTGAGAAATATGTATATTAGGAGGGGCAGATGGATAAAAAAAACATAAGGTAAAAAAATCAGAGAGAGAGAGAGAGAGAGAGAGAGAAAGAGAGAGAGAGAGAGAGAGAGAATATATAAATCTATATTTAGAGATCTTTAATTTAAAAATTCTGCAAATAGTTCTAAGCACTTCATATCTGCAAAAAATTAAGATTCAATCATAATTTATCTCTTTAATCAAAATTTGTCCTACTTATCTTGAATAACACTTTTCTCTTTTTATAAATAAATAATGTCTCTGGCAAAGAGCATATAGATGCATTTACCTATTAAACATATCTACTGTTTTAATGGGCAAAATACCTAAATTTATATTTACTGTGATTACTGATACTTTTGGATACTTTCTTCATGCTGTTTTATTTATTTGTTTACAATGGTTAATATTTACTAAATAGAGGCCCGATGCACGAAGATTCATACAAGAATGGGCCTTCCTTCCCCTGGCTGCCGGCACCACCTTCGCTCCGGCCAGAGCTGCCTTTCCACCTTCCCATGCTGCCCAGAGGCCTGGAGCGGCTGGGGCAGTGCAGAATGCCTGCGTTGTCGCCACAGCAACAATGCATGTGTCCCGCCCAGCCCCCAGCCTCTCAGTGCCTGCATATGCAAATCAACCCACCATCTTTGTTGGGTTAATTTGCATACTCACTCCTGATTGGCTGGTGGGCATTGGGAAGGTACAGTCAATTTGCATCTTACTCTTTTATTAGTGTAGATTATACAGTTTGCTTTAAAAAATAGTAGGTGTGTTTTTCTATCTTAGTGAATGTTTTCTTGCCTTCTTCAGCTTCTTTCAAGTTAGAAATCAGATTAAACTCTTATTTTTTTAGAAATACTATTATATATTTTAGTGTTTTTTTCTTTAATAATTTAGTTTGCATTCCTCCCCTGCCCCTTGGAAGTGAGGAGAGTGTACAAGGTTTATTTAAAATTACTTTGCACATTTTTTCTGCAAATAATGAAATGATATTTATACTTCAAGAAAAATTGAATTTACATTATAACTTGTAATGAGAAGGAGGCCAAGAAAATAATGGAAATGCTAGACTTACGTTTTTTCCTGGATGACATATTTTAAATTGAAGCAACCTTAGATTTTACAGATGAAAGAGATGAAGAGTGTGATTTAGTTTCTTATCACTTCAATGCCTTGAATAATAGTCCACAAATATTGATGTCTTTTCAATGAGTTGTACAGACATTAACAATCACTTTTAGAATCAGAAAGTGGTTGGACTTCAACGAGTTGTCATTTCATCTCCCAGTGCTATTTTTATTTTTAGTAGCTTATGTAATTATTTGTGTCACTCTAAGAGTTTTTAGGGTTTTTTTTCTCCTGATCTTGGTGGTAACAAAATTTTATTTATAGCTTTCAAATCATGAAAGTTATTGAATCATAGGAAAGTAATACAATGCCAAATTTGATCATTTCTCTTATTAACTAAATGTCAGTATAATTTTATATAATTATATCAATAGGATAAAGGCTAGTATTTGGGAAATGAGTTCTTAGCAATTGGGTATTGAAAATTAGGAAAAAATTTCTACAATTGTTTCTATCCCCATTCTCTCATTCTTTATAATAACTCTAGTAATTTCTAATTTAAAGATTTAATTGGGATAAATATTAAAAATCAAATATTCTACTGTTATCTTTAAGAAAAACCTCTTTATAGGCATGCCAGTTCTATAATATGAAATTTGCAAGTAATTTAAGAATATTAACTTCAAATTCTACATTTTATTCTTCTTGCCATACTTCAGGATGAAAAATAGCCCTTTCCTTCTTACACATCCAGTAATTGAATCTGAAACCATTCTCACACATTTCCTTGACCACTCCAGTGCCATAGGTGAAATAATTTGTTGCTGCAGATAAACTGTTGATATTTGACACACACTATGAGTCATTTTTTTTTTTTTTTTTTGCCTCCTGAAACCTTTAATCTGCATATGGTATTCCCTATAGTAATGGGAATGCAACATACTATACTTATTCTAACTGATCTCTCAGTGGAATATAAAACACAAGAATCCCGTGTTTTAAACTTCTTTTTTTTTTAATGGTCTTGTCCTAATTAGATATTCACTGTGACAGTGAGCTATATTGATGAAAATGTCATTATGTAATACTAGAGGCCCAGTTCACAAATTTGTGCACAGCTGGGGTCCAGCCGACCTGCCTCAATAGGGGGGGAACAGGGCTGGGCCTTTTCAGAGGAGGAGATGGCTGGAGGTTGGCCAGCTGGCCCGCCCCGATTAGGGCTGGGCCAGCTGTGGAGAGGGGCCATGGGCGATTGGCGGGCCCCACTCCAGATTGGGGTGGGGGGCCGATTTTGGACCAGCAGCCTGGGGGAGGGGCCATGGGTGGTTGCCCAGCCAGCCCTTCCCCTGATCAGAGGGGGGGGGGGCGATCGATGGCGAAGCTGGCTGGGGGGAGGGGCCACAGACCGATCAGGGTGGTGGGGGCCCATCTGGGGTGGGGCTGGCCAGGGGGAGGAGCTGCAGGAGGTTGGCTAGCCAGCTCTGCCCCCTATTGGGGTAGGGGGGTGATCAGGGGTGGGTCAGCTGGGGGGAGGTCCTGCAGGCCGATTGGGGTGGGTCAGGCTATCGGGGGCAGGGCCAGCCAGGGGGAAGGGCCACAGGGGGGTTGGTCGCCCACCCCGCCCTCGATCAGGGTTGGGGTAGGCCAGGGGGAGGGGCCATGGGAGGGTGGCTGGTTGCCCCCCTCCGATTGGCCAGTTCACTGGCCGCAGTGGAAGTCATAGTGACCTGTCGTTACATTCATTATGGTTATTATGGCGTTACGGTTGCTGGCTTTTTATATATATATAGATTATGCCTTTATAATTTAGAAGAACATAATAACCATAATGTACTGGCTATTAGTCTCCATCTGTTTTTTCTTAGATAGTTTCACCTTTCTCTGCCCCGTTCTGTGGATAGGGCCTTTTTTTCTCTTTCAAACCATCAGTCCTCAGGCCCTCTCCTCTGGCTTATTCTTGGGGTTCAGGCAAGGGGACTGCAAGTGACAACAACCAAAATATTGTTCTTCCATTCCTGCCCTGCTCTTACAGACCCGGTGTGCAGTTTGAGAAGATGTTGGTACTGTAAGTGGCTGGTACCGGAGAAAAGCCTCCATGCCTATTTACCTTGTTTTGAACAAAACGTTGCTTGTTTGGCTCCTTAATCTGACTTTCATTTGGGCCTGAGGAAAAGGATAAGCTTCCAGCAGATAAAGTCAGGTCAGGGAAAGGAGACAAGGAAATGTGGTGTTAATGCATATTTTAGATTAACTTGCAGTTGAGAAGGTTAATTAATATTTGGGGAATTAAAAGCTGAGGGGAGGCAAGATTTTCGTCAAGAAACATATGGCAAGAAGCATGTGACATCCACTGAGTCTCAAAAAAAATCGCATCCCGGGAATTCCCATCAGCCACAGAGTAGAGCCAAGGAAAACTTCATCGTTTAGTAAACACACATTTAATAAAAAGCATGTTGTTTAATTCAGAGTTTCTCGCTCTTGGTGTCATTGACATTTTGGATCAAATACTTGCTTTGTAGGAACGATTGTGTACATTGTCTATGATGAGCCATATCACTGGCCTTCACCACTAGACACTGATTCACATCTCCCCTGTCCCTCTATGGTAGAGAAAGTTTTAAAAATAACTTTAGATATTGACAAATGTTCCTTTTGGGGATAAATATCCCCTGGATGGGAATCACTGGATCACTGTCACTGGTAAAAATAATTTTAAAATTATTATATATATATATATATGTGTGTGTGTGTGTGTGTGTGTGTGTGTGTGTATTTCGAATTCTAATTGGACTTCTTCATATACAGGGTAAAAAATTGGATAAACCTTGAATTTCTTAAAATATGGAAAGAACCATTTGGAAGCACAAGTAAACAAATATTTATATTTTTATGACCTCTTATAGAAGTCTAATATACATATAGAAAGGTATATATACTCTTAATGTACAATCAACGCACATTGTACAATATACCATCCTGATAGCGTAAAGTTTGATTAATTTTAACACATTGAACAAATCTGGGCAACTGGCACCAAGACCCAGGACTTGCCTATGTGCCCCCTTCATTCTGTACACTGCCTGACAAGGGGACTGACCCCTGTCCTGACCTCTGACAGCCCAGATTGATTTTGTCTGCCCTGGTACTTCATATGAATGAAATCACATGGTTTAGTAGTCTTTTGTGTGTGAGGTTTTCCCCTCAATATTATTATTGTGTAATTCATCCACATTGTTCCATGTATTTATAGATTATGTTCATTAGTGTTTGTATCACATTCTGTAAATATAACTCAATTCATCTTATGCACTGTAAACAGGCATTTGAATAGGTTCATTTTCTGTGACTATTATGAATAAAGCGGCTGTGAATACTTTTGTACCATGTACTAGTA
Organism: Eptesicus fuscus; assembly: GCF_027574615.1. Taxonomy (NCBI): domain Eukaryota; kingdom Metazoa; phylum Chordata; class Mammalia; order Chiroptera; family Vespertilionidae; genus Eptesicus; species Eptesicus fuscus. The sequence goes on from NC_072476.1 coordinate 92,958,031, forward strand.
TGTGTGTATGTGTGTGAAAAAAACTGTTTTGTGGTGTGTGTTTTTCCTTCCTGGTCAGTGTCTGCCCCCAAGGGCAGAATTGCTGGAGGAGGAGGGGGTTGATAGAAACTTGCTTTCACATATCTATATCCAGTATACCCAATACTGTGTATTAAAAACACTGCTTTCCCCACTATAGTATAGTGTAGTCTTTGTTGTAAATTGGGTAACCGTGGTCTATTTATAAACTTTAATTGTGTCCTATTACAAAGTTGGATATTTGATGTTTTAGTCCTTCTGCCTTGTTTTTCTTCAACACTGCCTTGACTCTTTTTTGCCTTTTGAATTACCATAGGAGTTTAAGAATTAGCTTGTCATGTTGGGAAAGCTAAATCATTTCATTTCTGTCTTTCTTTTCTTTGTTTTATTTAAGTGTTTATGGCTGAATTCTCCTATAAGAATTCCTTTAGCTTTATCTCATGATTTTTATATAAATATTTTCACTATAAGTCACTTAAAATATTTTCTAATTCCCATTTAAATTATTTAGCCTATGGTTTATTTTTTTAAATGTGTATTTTTGAATACAGTCATTGTGCCCACAACCCTAGGCAATTCACTTACGGATTCTATCATTTGTCTTCAGATTCTTTTGAACTATACATAATACACAATCATAGAATCTGTGCATAATGACAGTTTTAAATCCTTTCTTCCAGTTCTTCTCGTCACAATGGCTAAGACCTTGACTCTGGTAGGCAGCTGGAAGGACTTTTCCAAAAAAAAAGCAAAAAACTTTATTTTGCTGTTGTTGAAATATTGTATATTTAAATACTATAATTTGCTAACTCTGAAAATCAGATTCTTCCTCTCCCTCAGCGATTTGTTTTGTGTGTTTTTCTTTTTTCTGCATGTTGTCTCAATCCTTTCAGTTGTGGAGCTGGGTTAGGGTGGCTTGCAGCCTCAGTAAAAATCCAGCTATCTCTTCTCTACAGAATGAATGTCTCTCTCCAGACTTTTGACTTAAAGTATGACATTATTCTTAACCTCGGCCATGAGGTTAACCTTAGCATTCCTAAGCTATGACTCCACTTTTCCGCTCACACCAGGGAAAAATCCAAATGTCTAACAAAAGACACAAAAATGAACGTGCAGTAAGCACCACTCCCCAGCAAGTCTTTGCTTCCCAGGCACCTAAGGCCGGCAGGGTTTATTCTGCCCTTCTGAAGCACTGGCCACTCCTCAGCATCTGCTGTGCTCCCAGACGCAGGAAATGACCATTGGCCATCCCGACTCCATGTACGGAAGCCCTCGCGGTTTTCCTCCAGCCCTCCTCAGTGCTTACAAATCTGTGGTTTCTTTTGCCCTGACAGTGACCTCTGCCTTGGCTAAACTTTCTCTTCAGCGTCTTTCCAGATTTGATGTATCCCCGTATTAAGAAAAATTGACTAACCATAGTCAGCTCTATCCAGAAAAGTCCTTCTAGGCTGTGTTTATTCAGCTAGTCCTCCTTACTTCTACAGACCTCTGGTAAGTCCCAAAGCATATTGCTTGTCATGTGTAAGACTTTTTTCTAGTTCTTGCAATAAAGCATCAGCCTCGGATTACCTACTACATCCTAGTTGGTAGCAGAGATCTCCCATCATTTTTTCTTAAATGTTTTTTTTAATGCAAGTGAAATTTGCATACCATAAAATTAACCATGTTACAGACTACAATTCAGTGGTATTTAGTATATTCAGAATGTTGTGCAAATACTATCTCTATTGACTTCCAAATCTTTTCATCTCCCCCAAAAGGAAACTCCCTATTCCTTAAGTCAGTTCATTTTCTCCCTCCACCCTGCTTCCGGCAATTACCAACCTGCTTTATGTCTTCATCAATTTACCTACTCTGGATATCTCATTTAAATGGAATCATATGATAACTGAGCCTTTGTGCCTGGTTTCTATCACTTAGCATACTGTTTTCAAGGTTTATCCATGTTGTAGCAAGTGTTAGCACTCGAAATTTATGGAAGACGGATCTCATTATGCATATGTTCCATTTTGTTGATCCATCTTCTGATGATGAACATTTGGGTTGTTACTACATTTTGGCTTTTATGAATTGTGATGCTATGGATATTTGTGTCCATGTATTTATTTAAATACTTGTTTATAGTTCTGTTGGGTTTGCCCCTCGGAGTGAAGTTGCTGGGTTACATGATGACAATCCTTGGTTTAACTTTTTGAAGTGACAAGATATTTTTTGTCTAACTTTTTGAAGAAGGCAGTTGATTTAAAGTCTTTGTCTAGGACAGGTCAGTGTCTATGCTTCCTCAAAGGACAGTTTTTAATGTAACGAGCCATACTTTCTTGTTTCTTCAGAAACTTTATTTTGCTGTTGTTGAAATATTGTATATTTAAATACTATAATTTGCTAACTCTGAAAATCAGATTCTTCCTCCTCCTCAGCAATTTATTTTGTGTGTATGTGTTTTTTTTTTTTTTTTTCTGCATTTGAGGTGGACTTGTTTGATGGTTTAGTAACTTTCATATGCTATTTTTAAAGACTATCATTTGTCATATGAAATCTCTGAAGCGTGTTTATTTATTTATTTTTTTATTGTGACCAACCAGCATTTGGATAGAGGTTTCTTGAATGCCTGGAACAAAGAAATAAATACAAATACTCTATCTTTGCAGATTGGCGCTGTGTTGAAACACTTCAGTGTGTAGCCACCCACGCTATTTACAAATCTGCCCCAGCTTTTAAGATCAGCCATAGATGAAAACGAAGTGTTCTCAGGTTGGTTGTTTTTGTTTTTAGCATGCATCCTTTCCTGGGTTGTGCATGAGGTTTTAAATTCCTAGTCTACAGGGATATTTTATAATGCTCTAATTCTCCAAAAATACTTTCCCCACAGCTTGTCCTCCCAGGTTTTCAAAAATATTGATTGTTTGTCTCCATTGTAATCTTTGCCCCAGGCAGCAGCAGATTACTTCGCCTTTCACAGTTTTTGAAGAATGCTCTGTACCTAGCTCCTTTTCTACCCTTGAGAGACTGAAAAGTTAGGGGGAATAAATGCAAATCCTTGCTTAGTCCTTCAGTCAGACCCCAAACTGGTCAAACCCAACAGATTCAGTTCCTAGAGAGCAAGGTCTGCCCTCTCTCTCTGGACCTGGAGACCCAGGGTCCCACGCAGGGAAACAGAGGCTGCTGTCCTCATGTTTGCAGCCAACATGGGGAGCAGGATGGGAGCACGAGTAAGAAAAAATGCTGCACAGCTTCCCTAGGATTTTTAAAGCCAAGTAATTCTCCAGTCAGTGCTTGCTTGGTTGCTGTAAACTTTTGACTATTTTCCCAAGTTCTGACAAAGGTGATTCTGAGGAGTTTTGCTCACTGAGTTTGGGGGGTGAGGGTTGTTTCTGTGGAGGGACAAATTTTCAAAACTACTAACTGTTATTTCTCACTGATGTCACTAAAACATTTCCTACTTTTCTTTTCACCCCAAGTTAAAAACCTTTTTTCCTGGAGAGCTCTCTCTCATTCACTTCTATTGAAACACCGCCCATAACTGACATGCAAAATCAGAGCGACAGTATTTTAGCTCTCTTTCAGCCTCCTTTTACAGATTCAAGGTGGTCAGTTTATCTCCTTTCAATTACTTTTGAAAAATGTATCTTTATTGTTGAAAGTATCACAGATGTCCCCCTTTTTTTCCCATTGACCCCTTCCACCCTACATCTGCCTATCCCAGGCCTTCACCACCTATTGTCTGTGTCCATGGGCTATGTATACATGCATAGAAGTTCCCTGGTTGGTTAATCTCTCCCCACCCATCCCCCAACCCACGCTGCCTTCCTTCTGAGGTTCCTCAGTCTGTTCCATGCTTCTGTGTCTCTGGATCTATTTTGTTCATCAGTTTATTTTGTTCATTAGATCCACAAATGAGTGAGATCATATGATACTTATCTTTCTCTGACTGGCTCATTTACCTTAGTATAATACCCTCCAGGTCCCTCTATGCTGTTGCAAATGGTAAGAGATTCTTCTTTTTTATAGCCTCTCAATTAATTTTAAACACACAGTTATGTACACTGGACCAAAAGACTTAGACTTGAAGATGACATGGAAATTATATATATTTATAATACACATGTACTATACACACACATACACAAATATGCATACGTAGGAACATACATATGACTAGCAACAGCAAAGAAAGATAGAATATGCCGCATTACCAGCTATGTTTGAATTTTTTCCTAATGAGGTGCTATTCTTAGTTGTCCTATTTATTGTTTGAGACTTGAGAAAACTGGGGCATGAGAAGATTTAATTTATAGTGTCTTCAGCAAATCCATCCAATTCTATTTAGTCTCAGAGTTCTTGGAGAAGCTTTGACTGTCAAAACTGTGGTAATCAAAGAAGAAAGCCAGAACCACTCCTCTTCCCTCATGGGGAAATGACTGAGCTCCATTTGCAGGGTGTCAGAAAAAACACAAACATGAAGATGCAAAGTTGTGTATTTTAATTTAGTTGGGACTTTGCCAAAAATAGGAGAAAATTTCACATCGACTTAGATATCTCTATGAGACTTTAGCAAAGGAAAGGCATTTATATTTAACCTGGAATGTAGCTCAATGTATTATTTGAGCTTTGCTAGCATGTAGGATTTCTGTAAGTGTCTTTCTTGATATATGTCTCTACCCTGAGTGCTTAGATTGTTCAATGTGCCAGAGCACAATGTAAGTTCAAAAATCAAAGAAAACTCCTCATGATCTGAATATTTTACACCAAATTATGTGTGCATTTCTAACATGATGACATCCACCCAGAATACTTTCAGAAGTAGATTTAATTTTGTTGCAATCACACTGTAGACATTCTTAACATGGCCTTAAAGCTGTTTGACACCCTTTAGCTTGAGAGTGGAGTTTATGCCTCTCCCCGTGAATCCAGGCTTCTTTGACTGCTTTGACAATATTTGATAAAATTTACCAGGGAAGCAACTGGCTGGTCTTCTGTTTTTGTTGCTTCTTTCTTGGGGTAGGAGGCACTAATGTTTTGGACAAGATTTTAATTTCAAATTAACTTTCTTTTACCAATATGTGTATTCAGAGTTTTCCTTTCTTCTTGAATTGGTTTTGGTAATTTCCATCTTTCTCAGACTTTGGGTTGATTAGACTGAGTATTTGGTCACCCTCCAATAAATGCCTAATGCTGCTTCATTGGAGCCACACGCTGGCATAGCCCAGAGAGTTAAAAGAGAGAAGAAATTCTCCCAATAAGCAAAGTTTTAGTCATTCACATTATGTGGAAAAAAACAGACCAATAAAAGAATAGATTCAGACTCATGGGCAGTTGCAGATGGTGTAGCAGGTTTGTAGAAAGTATAAAAACAAAACAAAGCAAAATAACAACAACAATAAAAAAATGAGATCACCAGATCAGGGTCAAAGATGTCTTGGGAATATGTATGTCAATGGACCTATGGGAATAGGTTTACTACATGATATTCATAGTGCAAGCTGATGGCCAACAAAAAGCACGCACCACTGACAATGTATTAAACAACCAAATAGAGTAACATCAGACACATGTCAGAAATTTTGTCTCATCTTCCCCGGTTGCTTGTGGGAGTGCAGTTCTTGGGGTACCGCTGGAATAGCATTTCTGGAGGCCTCCACAGAGGATGAGACATGGTCAAAAGCTTAATTTCCATAGAATTACATCTCTGGGTTTCCAAAGTGCTATTTCCCTTAATCCAGTCATAGAAGAAGTATAGCTGGGGTTTCAGTAGAGCTAAAATCAGATCCAGTGTCCAGAGTTTCCTTTCCATGTTGGAGCAGGGTCCAGTCCAGCATGAGGCTAGCTTTAGACCTAGATTCTGCTACTTTAAGCACAAAGTCCAATAATGAATCCCTGATATGGCATGATGCGTGAAGAGATCACCTGGCCTCTTGGTGGCAAGTCAATTGCAATGGAGTGCTCCCATACTAGAAGATGACACAATTCTTCCCACCTGGAATCCAAATTTATTCCAGGTACTGTGTCTGCTGGCAGGGTCTAACCTGAACCATTATTTTTGAGGATTTGTATATAAACTGATATGGGATTAGCATTGCCACAGATCCTACTTCAGAGCAAATCAGTGTATTAGTGGCAGTTAATAAGGAATCAACTGGTCCTATTGCACACATGCACACACACAAACACACACCACCACCACCATCACCACCACCACCAGATGCTGCTGGCCAAAGAGAGCAATGTAAATTTACCAGCTTGGAAAGTGCAACTAATATGCCAACTTGCAGATAATACCTTGCTAGGGTAGAGTGCTATCCTCCAGGATGCAATTATTCTTAAAATCAACAACCCTTATATGGTACCATGGTGCCAAAAAAGTAGAAAAATAGATTTGAGAACTGCAGGGAGTGGGCCTAAGCCATCAGTAGGACATCCCCTGAGGGCTCCTGGACTGTGAGAGGGGGCAGGCTGAGCTGAGGGACCCCCCCCCCCCCGCCAGTGCAAGAATTTTTGTGCACTGGGCCTCTAGTCTCTATATATAAAAGCCTAAGCAACCATTATGGCAGAACAACCAGATGCTATGATGTGCATTAACCACCAGGGGGCAGACACTCAACACAGGAGCTGCCCCCTGGAGGTCAACACAGGGTGAGGGGGTGCAGCTTAGCCAGAAGCCAGGCTCACAGCTGGCAAGTGCAGCTGCCATGGCAGGAGCCTCTCCCAACTCTGCAGCAGCACTACCAAGCAGTGGCAGCAGGCACAGCTGGCTGGGATGAGCGCAAGTGGCGTGGCACCTGGCCCCGATTCGGGCTTCTCCCTGGCCTCCTGCCACTTGGCACACTGCTACATCCCCCGAGGAGTCCCGGACTACGAGAGGGATATCCGACTGCTGGCTTAGGCCTGATCCCAGTGCCATTCTCTGGAGAAGGCAGTCAGCCTGAACAACTCAGTGACTCAGGGAAGCACAGGGAACTCAGGGTGAGCCTGCCTCCATGCTTGACTCACCCACTCGATGGTGTTCGCAGGACAGACTGTGGTGGCCCAGCCCGTGCACGTGCAGCAGCTGCTGACGCTCAAGTAGCAGGCCGTGCAGCAGCAGAAGGCCATCCAGCCTCAAGCTGGCAGTTGGACATTCCCTGAAGGGTCCCAGACTGTGAAAGGGCACAGGCCAGGCTGAGAGACCCCCCACTTCCACTGCACAAAGTTCGTGCACCAGGCCTTTAGTTTAAAAAAAATAATAGTGCAAACATTATTCAACATATTTTACAACAACCTGATGTCTGAGTAACTGCATAGGCTTCTCCAGTTATTTAACCCATGTAAGTGTCCCATTCTCCTAAAAACATTAAAAAAACATCAAAAACATGTAGTTTATTTTCTTATTTAAAGTAGTTATTACAGAGAACATTTAGGGGATTCTTGTAGTAAAAAAATGTAAATAAAAAAAGTTAAACTTAATGAAATTGGAGATAATTATGTCTTTCTTTTATTCTTCTTAACTAGACATCAAAATTCAAAAAATCACTTGCTAACTGCAGCATGCAGTTAACTATTGCTTTTCTTAAAGAAAAAAGTTTTTAGTTTGTGCTCTATTTTTGAAAATACAAAACATTAACTCTATACAGATTGAATTCATAAAAATTGGAACCCAAAACATTCATTTAAAAATCGATCAGTCATGAATAAATTCTACAGCTTTTATAGAGGAAATGAAACCCCAGTTATCCCAGTGGAAAAAAAAAAAAACCTTGTGATAATTAGGCCCGGATCGTTGAGGCTTGAGATAATTAGGGTGGAACTGGCAATACATGAGACCATGCCTGAACTTTTCAAGTCCCTTGGCGGCAGAGCACAGCTTGGCCCGCTGCTGGCCGGAATGCAGGAGGTCAGAATCAGCCAGCTGAATCTGTAGCCAGCAGTATTGAGTGGTCCTCCATTTCCCCCAGCACAAAGGACAAGAGGTTAGGAATCCTTATCTTTTCAACTGAAATCCATGTGAGAATTTCCCCAGTGGACTCTGCCTTCCTTTAGATGTTAAACCTTAGGGCAAGCAGATGGTGATTCTATTAAATAGCTTGCATTGGGGGATCGACTTTTTTTGAGAAAATCACAAACTGAAATCTTGGAGACATAGAACAGAACATGGTCTAGATACCCATTATTATAAGTGATGCGTAACTTAGACATGTCTTGTGTCAAAACATTTAAAAAATAAAACCATAAAATATGCAGTCCTGTTGAAAATAATTTAGAATCACTATGTCTGAGGATTATGGTAATTGAATAGAAACAACTAAATTAGCAGCTTGCATTGAAATAGATTTCCTTCAGGTCAGTATCCTGAGATGGTCAGAGAAAAGTTGTAGTATATCATTTGATAATAATTAAAACATTTAATGCATCACCAAAATTGTAGAAAAAAGTTCTTACCATCTATGTGAGTGTGAAAGTGTTGGCTTGGTGAGAGGGATTTGTTAAACTGTAAAGTGATGTTGTATTTGCAACCAAGGCCACAGCTGATTACTGGGACTGTAGAACATGGATGGCCCTTCAGAATCGTTCTGCTTTGAGGCAAACATACGGAGACTCTATGACTTCTTATCCTCAGTCACTGGATATAAGCCATTGCCTAGAATCAGGCAAGAGGTTGGGAAAGGCAGCTCTCTTGGGCTAAGGGAATCTCCTGGGAGGATTTCATCTTTGAGCTGTCAGCTACCAATATTACCAAAGGCAGTTCCAGTAAATTATCTTTATACAAACCAGAACTTACCAACTTTAATATACTCCAAAATGCAAGATAAAGGATTAAGTACCATTTACTTTTTTTTAGACATGGATCATAAAAAAGTTTGAGGCAACCTTCAGATATTTCCCAATTAAAAAATTAGTTTGCCGAAACCGGTTTGGCTCAGTGGATAGAGCGTCGGTCTGCGGACTGAAGGGTCCCAGGTTCGATTCTGGTCAAGGGCATGTACATTGGTTGCGGCACATCCCCAGTAGGGGGTGTGCAGGAGGCAGCTGGTCGGTGTTTCTCTCTCATCGATGTTTCTAGCTCTCTATCCCTCTCCCTTCCTCTCTGTAGAAAATCAATAAAATATATTTAAAAAAATTAGTTTGATCTATTTTTTTAATGAGAGCTTTTTCAGTGTAATGGGTATGTAAAAAAATTATTGTCCATTTTCTTTGTACATTTTCTTAATTACTAAAAGTCTAATTTCTGTTATCTTATAAGAATATAAAATTGTAGCTACTCATTTGTAATCTACAGATATATTGACTTTCTAACAACTCTAAAATCTCTCAAGTTCATGAAGTATAAAGGTAACAGAGTGTGGTCTTAAAAATTAGGTAAGAAAAGTTCATGAACAATTTAAGTATATGGGTAATACATTCACAATGTAATTTCTGATATGAATAATAAAAAGATACATATTCAAGATATTTTCTTTTTTGTTAAAATAGACAGGAAGGGGAAAAGGGAAAAGCAAAACACTGCTTTTGAAATTTCTGCCAGGGATTCCTGGGTACGCTGTGATTTCTCTAACTGAAATGTGTTGGGGGAGAAAGGAAAGGATTTGGACATTTGAGGTGAAAGAGGGTAATAGCCTCTTTCAAATACAAGCCAAAGACTACATAGCAACAAGGAAGGCAGTCTTAGTAATATATGTTGAAGTGTGATCATGGAATCCAGGAGAGCAAATGCTCAACAGGGGGAAGACACAATTGTATTCCAGAGGCTCAGTGGACATGTCAAGGCTGGTAAAGGAAAAACAATAACAGCAAAACCACACACACACACACACAAAAATGGCCTTCGCCAGTTTGGCTCAGTGGATAGAGCATCAGCCTGTGGACCAGAGTCCTGGGTTCGATTCCGGTCAAGGGCATTTACCTTGGTGGCAGGCTCCTCCTCGGTCTGGGCCCCTGGTGGGGGCTTGTGCAGGAGGCAGCCAATCGATGTGTTTCTCTCACATAAATGTTTCTCTCTGTCTTTCCCTCTCCTTTCCACTCTCCCTAAAAAATCAATGGAAAAATATCCTTTGGTGAAGATTAACAACAACAAAAAAAGAAAACATAAAAAATGAACATGCAAAGCAACAATAAAGAAAAGTGAACCCAAATGTGCTCAAAGATGTATTAAATTAGAAAAAAATAGGTTTGTGAAAACCCAGAAAATATAGAGTTTATCAAAAGTATCAAATAATATAGTAAAGTCAAGTGAAAGGCCTTTAAGTGTTTAGATCGCCAAGAAAGTCATTCTGAATAAGTAACTTCATTCTCAAAGGGGTAGGGCTGACTGATGAAAGAGGCTAAAGAAGAAGTATGTCCTATGAGGCAGGCAGAATTTACAAAGTGCCCTCCACCAAAGTTTTCAACATAAGCCCTGGGAATGTTAATATAATGAATAGCATTCTCATGAATATGTTACTTTACATCACCTCAGGGATGTGGCAAATGTAATTAAGTGTATAATCAGTTGACCTTCTGATTGGAGTAATTACCCTGGCCTAATGTAATCACATGAGCTTTTTAACAGCCCAGCATTTTCTTCAGCTGGTAGCAGAAGGGGAAATGAGAGATACCTGACGTGTGAGACTAAACACACAGTTGTTGGCGTTGAGAACTAAATGGGTGATGTGAGAAGGAATACAGGAGGGTTTTATTAGCAGAGATCAGTGCCTGGTCTGCAAGCAAGGAAAGCGGAACCTCAGACCTCCAGCTGCACAGGATTGGACTCGGCCATCCACCTGCATGAGCTGGGAAATGGACTCTATTTTAGAACTTCCTGACGAAAGGTTACCCTGGTCAGCACCGTGATTTCGGCTTGGAGATGCTTTGAGCATAGAATCCAGGTGAATACTTTGGACCTACAGAACTGTGAGCTAATACGTGGGTGCTGTTTGAAGCCACCAAATGTGTGGTAACTTCTTGTGTAGCAATAAAAACAAACAAACAACAACAACAACAACAAAAAAAAAAAACTAATAAACCCTGCTTAAAGAACAAACTTATCTCAGCCAACACATACACAATTTTTCTATAAGTGTATGTTACTGGTGACTCTCAGCCATGAATAATGAACGTGTTGCTGATGAGAGCCATGATCATTAAAGTCAGCACAAGTGTAATGTAGGAATGGGATATATCCACCACATTCCAAACTGCTGCTTTGGATGAGCATTTTTTATTTAGGAATGCTTATGCACATTTTACATTCAAAGTGTAAATTCTCATTCACTTCTCAAATTCCAGATCGGTATAATCCCTCCCTTCTGGAACTTAATCTGCATTTACTTCTGACCTCATTATTTCCCATTATATTTATACTAATCTGTTTAAGTAGAATTCTGAATGTGGATTCAAAGTGCAGTTTCAACAGTATTAACTATGTGCAGTTGAAGTTAGTATTCTGTATCCTCGTTATCTGTCAGTTTGCTTATATTAAATGAGGATGATGCAAAGGATTGTTGACCCAAGTAAATGAGTGTTTGTGCCTGAGATCACTTAACTTAGCATCTGGCACTTGAAGTATGTAATAGTTAATTGTGGAATCTGAATCTTGCAAAAAAAACAAAGGTGTTGATTTAGTGATTATTCCACAGCATTTTGTAAGAATTTGTTATAAATGCAAGTTCAAGGATTCTCCTGTTGAGAGAAAGGGAGGGGGAGAGACAGAGAGAAACCTCTATGTGAGAGAGACATATAGATTGGTTGCCTCCTGCACATGCCTGACCAGGGACAGGGATCAAGCCTGCAACCGAGGTATGCACCCTTCATTGGAATCAAACCCGGGACCCTTGAATCCACAGGCCAACGCTCTATCCACTGAGGCAAACCTGCTGAAGTGAGTGTAATCAGTTTTTATATTATAATCATTGCCTCTTCCTTTGAATCTGTAATCAAATACATTTTATATTACTCATCTATTTATATCTAGAAACTGCCTTCTTTTCTCAGGTGTCAAAATGCAAACTACATTTAAATTTCATCATCCTCCCAATAGATAAAAAAGCATAGGTGTATATAAAAGCACTATTTCATGCTTCTGATATCTGACTAGTGAAATGGCAAGAGGACAAATAAGAAAGGGTTCCATCTCCCTGAAACTAATGAAGAATTACTTGACCCTATAAAGAGGTTTAATGTAATCATAAGTAGGTAGGACTCTTATTGCACTTATGTTAGAGCACCGATATAAAGCAAAAGATTAATTCCATTTTCTATTTCAAGTTCCTTAATACACTGGCTATAAAACTCCCATACTTCGTGATAGATAGGTGTTCTATATTGAAAACATTGACTTGGTGGTGGTTCACTAAGCGCTGACTCACTTAGATATAGAATATGATAGTAAGTTGAAGTCCAGGTCTTTAGAACTCAGTGAAACTTCACAATTTTGTAAAAGTATAAAAGTACTTTAATACCACAGAAATTAAATTACCTAAATATAATCATGCCAATTTGTCTCAAAATTAAACAATTTTATCTACCATATCATTAGTGCCTTTTAATGCATAATTTTGATGTCATATACTACAACAATAGAGCAAAAACAGTGCCCTGTTTTAAGATTTTAAAGACCATTAAAATTCTCATTTTTTAAGAACAAGATGAATGACTTTAGCAGCATCCTTCTTTCCTCCTTAAAAGAGTGGAGTCGTGTTATTGCTCTTCATTATAAATGATAGGCACTTTAGTGGAATATAGCACCATTTTGAGAAAGCTGCTGTCATTTCACTCTGCACGTTTGGGTTGCATAAATGCTAACTTTAATGATGCAGCATTTCCTTTGTAAAATCATCTTTTATAGTGGATGAACTGGTCATTAATTTCACTGTAAAGACATAATTTGTACATTTTAATGTATTTCTCAACTAATTTGTTTGTGTGAGCATAACATCCGGAAGCTCCTGCAAGAAGACAGGAGAGTAAAAAACCTACCTTAGTTCATAATTTCTTTGATTTCTCTTGCCTGTCCCATAAAATCCAGCTTTAAAGTTTTATTTCTTTGTTATGTCAGGATTGTGGTTATTTTGTATACAAATACATCCATGTCATGGCGTGTGTTACATTGGTGCTGCAATTACACCAGATTGCACAATAGTTTGCTAATGCTCTATTACTTTTCCATGCAAATTGCTAAAATGAAGAACCTGGAACTCAGTCATGTTAGCCATACATCTCCAATGTAATTTACTCTTTTTAAAATTCTGATCATCTACATTGTTACTACAAATATTCCCCATTTTCTTTTATTACTCTAGCTCATTGTCAATTGAATATTCTGAGCCCACTGAGTATTTTTTTTCAGCAAGACAAGGTCTTGAAAATACTCTAGAGTTTTCTGAAAATTGTACAAATCGTATCTAAATAATTTTTTTACATATTGGAACAAAATTTTAAGATGGCATATGCATAAATAGATATTTAATAGAAACAAACTAATTAAATGCAAACCTTCCAAAGAAAGTATATTCTGGATAAAAGAAATTGAATTGCAAGATTCAAGAAATTTACTGTAAGAATACTTTTATTCCTGTTTCTCTGACCTAAGGATGTCTGGAAGTAAATTGATGTTGCTTAGAAGTATCAGAACCTTGCATAAAACAGGATTCTATTTAAATCATAAAGTCCAAACAGAAATTGATTCTACCACCAAAAGAAAGTGTGGAACACAGCATTCATCACCACAGCAAAGGGTGTATTTATCCGGCAATCATGTCAGACATGACAGATGGTACACAGACCCGGAATACACAGACAGAGGAGGGAAAACACATTGCATCTCTCATAGGGCAGTGAAAATGCACAGAAGTGAATGTCTAGAATATGAGGAAAAAATGTGGAATGGATATACATAAACACTTCTTTCTTTTACTTATGCTATCACTAAACCATCACTAATATCTTACCAGATCTTTTGTAAAATGTAGTTGATTGCAAGGACCCATTCATTATTCACATATTTTTATATGTATATTAGTGGTCTGGTGCACGGATTCATGCACATTAAAAGGAAATTAATTAGAATAAATATTTTAATATCACTATTTGCCCTTTCTCTATAATGGAAGTGTCAATCTAATTCACGATCAACAATGACAGATCGAGACATATGTGTGCGATTGGCGCCAGTGAGAGCTTTATATGTATCACGCATGTGTGAGTCAACTTAGCCTTTTATATATATAGAATAAACTTGCTTATTTAGACCTGCTTTCTGATGTAGCTAAACTTTTTTCCAGCCCAGTGAAGCACCCCAACTTCTTTTTCAGGTAATTGTCAGTAACACAGCAGTAAATATCAACATGAAGCAGATTATTATTGTAGATCATGCAGAGAGAACAAAGTGTAAAATATTTAACTGCAGCAGTGTTTGACTATATTCTGTTCAGTGAGAAAACTTGAAGTCATTTTCAAGTTCCACCATTTCTTACTTCTTTTCAGTCAGATAAAGTTTCTAAACTTTCTAAATCTCTGTTTTCCAGCTAATGAAAAGAAAATAGGATTCTACCAAGTCTACTATCTTTTTACTCCAGGACTTCTTTGAGGATCAGATGAGATGAGGCACATAAAAATGCTTCACAGACATTTTGTTAAAGTGTAAAATGTTTGCACCTGGCTATAAAGCAAGTCATGTTCCTGGGCTGAAGAAACTGCAAGGAGGCTAGTCGCTAGGGAGAGGAAGCTGGGCATTGCTATGTGACATCATTACCTGGTGCCCACAGCAACCGTCTCCAGGCTTGGCTGGGCTGTGGGACACATTTTGTGCCAGGGGGTCTTGGCAGTGTTGGCTGCAATTTGGTGGGCTGTCACTCTGGGGTGGTGGTGGAGCCTGTGTCCCACTTGGGGGAAACTAAGTGTTGCTTTGTGGGGGCCAATATGCAGTGCCATTTCTCTGTAAATGGCCAGTGAACGCCATGGTAGCTTCTGCATTGAGCGTCTGCCCCCTGGCGGTCAGTGCACATCATAGCAACTGGTCAGATGGTCAGACACTTAGCATACTAGCCTTTTATATATATATACTAGATGCCTGGAAATGAAATTAGTGCGTGGGTATAGTCCCTAGGCCTGGCCTGTGACCAGGGCCATCTTCCCTGGCTGCCCGCAGCCAGCTCCGCCCCCCCCCCCCTGACATCCACCCCTGGGTCCCCGTTCGCCATCGGGTGATCGGTGCCTGCTGGCCGGGGGGAGGAACCGAGAGGTCGGCCATTCCCACCTACTTGCTGGCCTCGCCCCCACCACTGGTCACCCTCTGTGTGTAGGGTGCCTGGCAGGGCGGGGGCCTTGGCCTGGTGCCACCCATGCCCTCTGCCATTCACCCTCAGTTTCCCGTTCGCCATAGGGCAATTGGAGCCTGCTGGCTGGGGAAAGGGACTGAGAAGTGGTCAGTGTGCCTCTTAGTGACTGGTCGAGTGGTCATTCTGGTCGTTTTGCCGTTAAGGTCAATTTGCATATTACCCTTTTATTATATAGGATAGAGAATCGGTGTACAGCTGGGGGCCAACCAGCCTGCCCTGATGGGGGCCCTGGATTGGGATGGGGGACCCTGCTGTGGGGCGGGTCCAGCTGGGGCAAGGGGCCGCGGGTGGTTTTCTGGCTGGCCATGGCCCCGATCAAGGTGGGGGTCCTTGCTAGGGGGCAGGGCCACTCGGAGCGAGGTGCCACGGTCATTCTGGTCTCTGGTCGTTCTGGGAGTTCCACCACTTCAGTCACTAGGCTTTTATTATATAGGTTAGATGTCTAAACTGACTATTTTGGGGAAAGGTGTTCTTTTCTTAATGATTATTTTTGTCTCAAAAATGGCAAGATACTCTCATTAAGGCATCCAGGTAAGAAGACAGACTTTGCACATCCCTCCCCAGTCCTCCACACTTCTGACCTCATATTAATAAAAACTACAAAAAAAAGAAACATTGTCATTTTAAAGAGCCAATAGAGGGACCAGCCTAATGCTAGAATACAAATCAGGTGCTAAGAACAGGTTCCTTCTACCTCATCAACTGAGTGGTTTTAGAATTGCATCAGTAGTACAAGAAAGCCCTGAAATTTCCTTCCGGACAAATGTTTATAGCAAGTAGGAATTGGGCACTGTAGCAAATGAAATATTTAGCTATGGACACTAACTGTGTAGAGACGAAAGTGACAGATCTGATTCTGGCTACAGTTATAGCTCTCTCTCCAATCTCTTTAGATGTCTGATTTCCAATAGGATGTCTAATTTTTTTTTCTATTTTAAGCCAGCATTTTATTTTAAAAACACCCTCAAATGCCACCACACATGTTATAAACCATCTATGAAAAGCCTTTTCAGCTTTCATCAACACTCGTTCAAGGTTCTTGCAGCTTCCACTCACTCTATAGTTCCAAAGCCAGCCTTACATGTGAAGTTTTTGTTGCAACAGCATGGCAGTCTCAATCCTAAAATGTGTCTTGCTTAATTATTGTTGCATAAAAAATTACTCCAAAGTTTAGCAGCTTAGAAAATAAATATTGATCTGTCCCGGTTCCTGTGGGTGAGAAATTCAGGAGTGGCTTAGCAAGATGGTTCTGACTTAGGATTTCATTAAGTTGCAGCCAAGATGTCCACCAGGTGTGTGAAGGCTTGGCTGCAGCTGAAGAAACTGCTTCTGACATGAGTCACACACACAACTATTGGCTGGAGGCCACTGTTCTTTGTTGACTGCTTTCAGGGGGCCTCAATTTCTCTCCTCATGAGCATCTCCATGGGGCTACTTGAGTGTCCTCATTATATTGCAATTGCCTTTTCCCAGAGAGAGTTATCTGAAGACAAAGACACAGAAAGTGAGAGAGAAAAACAGAGAGAGACAGAGACAAAGAGAATGAATATAATGGTGTTGACCTGGACTCAGAAGTGATATGCCTGTGTTTTGTGGATAACACAAACTGACCCAGATACAATATGAGAGGGGACTACATAATGGCATGAATACCAAAAAGTTGGGAATCATGGGCTATCTGGGAAACTTGTTACCAACAGCTCTTTGATGTTTTTGTCCATGAGAAAAAGGAGTGAACCTTTATGAAGTCTTACTTGTTCTACAATAGAATGAGCACTGTCAAATGTATGCTGTAAGCATGTGTTGTAGAGTTAGCTAATATATTAATACAAGGTTTATCTTCCCTTCTATTGTTAGGTGTCATGAATTCTCTTCTCCCTAATTCTTCCCTGATGAGTAAAAAGTAATTCTTAGAGAGGAGGTGTTCTTCTTAAGATATACTCATGTAAATAAAAGTGTGGATCCTTGATGTATTCAAGAACTGGTCGCTTACCCAGCCACTGGCTGGATGCATCCACTTCTTCCTCACTGCAATGTAGCCTTTAACAAATAGGAAGATTTGTTGTAGTTGTTCAGACTTTGGGCATTATTACCCTTCATTAAAGAGCTCATCCTGTTTTCATTTTCCCTGAAATATCTCTAGAATCTGTTTATGTTTCCTCTACGTACTGCCCTAGTCAAAGCCAATGTCATTTATCACCTGGACAAGCCTGTAGCTATCTGATTTCACATACCTATACCCTATTCTCCTTCCCCCTGTAGGTTAATGGGTTCTTGTGTCAGTATTGTTTTTCTCTGTATTATTTTGTGTTGAAGTTAAATAACATCTCTTCTCACTATCCACAGGCTTTCCTTATGATGTTTTCTGATGACTTACATCTCCCTCCATGATTCCGCCCGCACACACCCCCCACCCCCCGTTGCCCTGCTCTTTTTGTGTAACTCTGTCTGCTTCATCATTTTGCTCCAACTATGCCAGCCTTTATGTTGTTTCTTAAAACATCAAAAACATCCTGATTTGGGGTATTCTCCTGCTGCTACCCTATTTGGAATCATCTCCACCAGAATGTGTCTCTCCATCACTGCATTTATGTCTTTATCCAGAGTGATATTAAGAGAGAGGCCTCTTCTAACCACATCATAGCATCTCCCATCCTTCCCTTTCCCCTTACCCTGAATTATTTCTCTTCCTAACCCTTTTCGCTGTCACATATGTTATATATTTATTTTCTGATTTAATTATTTTGTCTCCTCAATAGAAGCTATTCTCCATTAAAGTAAGGACTTCTGTGGAATTGGCTCTTCTCAGCAGTAAGAACAGTGCCTCTAATGCCCCACTCTCTGTTCGGCCTCAAATAAAGCAGAAAAATCATGATTTACTAATATTAGCAATAGCTTCCACTCAGAGTGAAAGTAGAGTGAAGGCAGAGTCCATAGCTAAGGTGTACTTTCCAGATTCATACATGCCAATTACTTAAAATTAAATTAAAACCAGATGCTAGAAAAGAATAGAGAACAATCTATTATTGGGCATATATTCCTATTTAAATATGTGTTTTACTATTTAAAAAAAATGTGCAGTTTTGCACCTGCAGTACATCTTATGTCTTAAGGTTCTAAAACCCACTATGAATAGTTAAAATTTTGATGGTTATTATTTGAAGCATAGAAATGAGTCACACACTATTGAATTTCATTAAATCTTTTTTCAAAATATCAAAATATTTTTTAATTCTATTATATCCTTTCTTTTTAAGTTACATTTTTGTGGTTATTTTTTAACTTGAATTTACATTTATGTCACTTATCCATTTAATATTTGGTTCCTATAACTACTGAATCTGGTAACTAGCTAGCATTGTTCTCTAGGCTGAAACAGACAAGAGAGTTTTGGGAATCACTTACCATCTATAACTTTATACCTTTCTAGTTTAACTTCTGATTTATGTTTAATGGGCTCTTAAGTATTTAAATGGGTCTCTTCTCTGGACTGCAGTATGGCCAGCTAAACATTTAAAGTTAGTTAAATCTTCATAACAAGGCCATTGCTGTTTCCTCCAGTTAAATTTGTTTCCTTTAAAGCAATCTTCATTTCTCAGCATTTTATTATTTATCAGTCTTAGTTTTCATGGTTGTCTACCCTCTCAGAACATGCTTCCATCAAAGATAGGACTGAGGAAAAATCATATCAATAAAAAAATGTATGTGGCATATGAGAAACTTAAAGTAAATATTTGATGTCAATTTATTCATTTGTTAAATTAGGAATTGCTCCCAACTTTAATAGGCTCATCATCCAGAGGGGGATGTAAACTAATGTAAGAGTTTACATTTAAATGTTTATGTAATATTTATGGAGAGAATATAAAGATTTTCTAATAGCAAAGTCTGCCTGATTATATCTCACTTTCAAGAACAGATTGTAGTCAGCAGCTAGAGAAAATGCATAATATAATATGTAAATAGAACATGTATTTTATGTAAATATGAATAGATGATATCTCAAGAGGGTTGTTTTGTTCAATAAATTATTCATTTATTAAATAATTTATTATCCAGCACTTAATAAGCACTAGCTAATGTGATAGACACATAGAAAAAAGTGGTGATCCTAGAGGACTGATTGTATTTTCTTTGCTCAGAGGAAGTTGGGATACGTGTTGGGAGAAAGTGTTATATTACATTTAAAAAATATATATTATAACAACAACAACAACAATAATACAAGGCTGAGATTTTTAAGTTCTGCAAGGGCGGAGAATTAGCCAGGCTGCAGTCACCATGGAGTTAGACTCACTCTTAAAGGTGAAACATCCAAGAGTCTGAAACAGCTACAAAAACTGAGAAAACAGTGTAGGGAATTTGTGTGTTTTGTTGGTGTGGAAGAGACTAATTCCACCTGCAGAGAAGGCAGGTAGAAGAATTCTTAGAGGACAAGTTAGAATAAAAGACTCCATCTACTTGAGAAAATCAATGCCTGCACCTTGATTGCATAAAGCAATAGTATTAGCAAAATTTTACTCCAGGTAAGTAACTCAGAAATCTTGGTCTATTCCAAAGTTGCAGAAAATAATTGGTAATTGACTAGCCTCAAGCATTAATACCCAGGTACTTTTCCTTCCCAACGCCAAAAGAGTAGAATAGAATTCACTGCCCAAACCTGCTTCTCCTGGGAACTGAAGGGGTACTTGGAGCTCAATTTGTACATTCTGAGGTTTTAGTAAACACAAGAGTTTATGTTTCTTCATCTTTCATGTAGTCATGTTCTAAAAAATGACACAAGGACAACTAAAGAGGCAAACTAAAACAAACTTACAAAGGAGACCACAAGAATAACAAAATGTAAAGGGAAATCTTGCTTACAAATACCATTAAATGAAGAAGTGTTAGAATAGAGAAACTAAGCCCAGCCGGCATAGCTCAGTGGTTGAACATTGACCTATGAACCAAGAGGTCACAGTTCCATTCCCGGTCCGTGCACATGCCCGGATTGTGGGCTCCATCCCCAGTGTGGGGCATCATTGATGTTTCAATCTCTCTCCCTCTCCCTTCCTCATTGAAATAAATAAAAAATATATTTTTAAAAATGTTTAAGTAAATAAACTACAATTTGATATAATAAATTAATTTCAAAAACCTGACATCAAATGAAATAAAAGTAACAGGAAAATATATTTATATGACTCCATTAAGGAAGACAAAACTAGACAAAATAGACAAATTTAAGCAATATGTTTTACAGGCTTGTACATTTGTGGTAAGAATATGAAGATTTGCAAGGGAATTGCTAATATAATATTAGTTTTCAATAGGAAAGAGTGTATATAGAGCCAGGGATGTAAATTGGGAAGAATTTTCAAAGTTCAGTGGTTATATTTTAAGCTGAGTGATGGGGAGGAAATGTATCCTCTTTTGTGTATGTGTGCATTACCTGCTTTTCAAAAACGTAAACATGGTTAGCAAGCATTTTTTTTTTTTTTTTAATTTCAAGAAGAAGAAGCAAGGATTGTGCAATGGAATAAAGAAGAGGACAGGGTGACAAGTGTATTGAGAAGGGATTGAATCATAAGAACTTCTGGACAGAAATACAGAATTTATAGAAGTTAAATGTTATCCTAATCATAGAGGAGAGCAAGAAACTAATTTGGATTACTCTGGCTGCTGTGCTGAGAAATGTATATATTTTTTCCCAGAGTAAATAGTGGAGAAGGAAAGACCAATTTGGAAACTCTTTCAGTAATCCATCTGACAGATGTTGCCTGCAACTCATGTGTTTGTCACAGAGCTGGAAAGAAATAGACAGCTTTGAGATATAAATAGGAGTTATAATTTATAAAACTTTGTGATGGATTGCATCTAGTGGTTTAAGTAATGGTGAGTGATAAACAATGTTTTTATGTCTTTAGATTGAGTGACTGGTGGAAGAAGAATCTATTAATGTAGAGAATGTTATAGGAAGAATTGAATTGTGGGTGGAATTAGATCTAGAGATTCATTTGAACAAGTTGTGTTTGGACATATTATGTTGTGTTTCATTACTGGCACCTTATGTTCTGTGAATCATCCAAATGGAAAAGTTAAGTGATTGGTTTGTAATATGGATCTGGGAGGCAGAGGAGAAGTACAGCTCATAAATAGCAAGCCACTAACTAGGAGGGACATGTGAGATCTTAGGAATTAATAAGATTACATAGAAAGATGCTGTAGAAGAACAAAGTGGTCAAGGTGTGAGGTGTTCATACTTTGGCAAGAAGTAGTGGAGCAATTATAAACAAAGAGAAGGGGGCACAATATACTGAGAGATTAACAAATAAAAATAAATAAATTGGAGAACAAAGTATCAGAGAAGCCAGGAGAAAAGTACTGTATAATCTTTTCTGACAAAGGCTACAGTAAACTTAAGAAAGATGATGACTGATAATTTATTTACTGGATTTACCAAATTAAGGTCACAAGTGATGGTAATATACTGTATAAATATTTCTCTCTTTTCTACGACCAGCACGGCTAGAGAACTGACAGGAGTCCTGAGTAGGGGCGATGGGGGATTGAGAAAAAGGAAAAGACAGACACAAAGACAGTAGGGAAAGCTGGGACCTGGTGGGACAGCTGTCCTCTGATGGAGAGACAGGGACCCAGAGCTGATACAGCATGTTTATTTTATACAGTAAGATACCAGAACATTTTTCTAAAGTTTAAGATAAAGAAAATATGTGCATTCTTATGGCTTCTTTGTAATCATCACTTCTGGGTGGGCCTGGATAATTGTGTTTGTTCCTGGTGCCTGGCTGGATTTAGATAATGAAATTCTCCCCCGGGCACCTGAGTTAAAGGTCAGACTGACAACACACCTGCCTCTGGCATGGTATGTTTCCAGGGCATGGCTCTGCCAGGCACCACTGGATTCAGATGACAATCAGCTCAGGGGCCTTTCCCAGGTGCTCTCTACAGTAATAAGAAAATCTTCAATTGAATGGTACAGTCGGTGTGTAGAGCCTAAAGAATGAAAGGCATTTAAGGAAGAGATGATAATGTGTGCAGGTAACGCTTAGAAGAAGCATGGGCATTGAACCCCAGGTGGAAAACTTGACAACTTATTATCCAGATGTACAATGGAAACATAGGTTTTCTTTTTATTTGACTAATTTTTCTCATGGTTCCTAACTTTTCTGTATAGCATGGATCCGAGAAGGCTTAACATTGACAGAGGTTCTGTTTGGTTTAGTTCTATAGTTTATTTTCTCTTGAATGAGTATTTCCTTAAAATATATTTTCCCTCCTCTTGTTCCTCTCCAAGATGGCAAGTAAAATTAAGGGCTTGAGTGGGGGTGGTGGTGGTGATGGCTGCATGACTTTCAGGTAGTAGAACAGAGAGACTTGGATCCAAACATGAACATCCCTTTTCTGTCCTCTAGATCTATCTTGATGATGTCACATGTCAGCCTACATTCTGAGAAAACTGTCAGCATTTCTATCTGAACTCTGAAGCTGGGAACTCTCAGCTATTCTCTAAATTAATGATGTATGAAACAAGGGTATCAGCTATGGATGACCAGATTGGGCCAAAAGAAGGAAATTTTGTGGATGTTAGATAATTAATGAAATGACTATGGAAATTAGAAATTAATTCATTGCAACAATAGATTCATACTTTGAAAAATCAAACAAAACTCAAGGTCTATCTACACAAGCCCATCCCATTGTCAGTTTCTCTATCAATAGGAGTAACATCACTACATTTTCTCATGTGATGATAATGATAACTGGGCCTCATTGCACACAATGTAATCTGTTTATCTTTCATGTATTCACTCATTTATCCAAGCATTTACTATAATATTTTGCATTACTAATATTGCTGGGCTCCATACTAACAGCTGATGATTGGAAATTAATAACAGTATCCCTCTTCCAAAGGATGTAACTGTAAGTATAAAACCCAAAATACAACACATGATTAAAATCAAACTAGAACTGGGATTAGTAGAAAAATATTTATTGTTTATTTTATACTTTGCTATAATGTACCAAGCAATTAGATTAAACAAAAATGGTTTGGAAATAACTAACTCTATAGATCACTATACACTGAGTGGACAGATTATTATGATCTCTGAACACAATAATCTGGCCACTCAGTGTGTGTGTGTGTGTGTATGTGTGTGTGTGTGTGTGTGTGTGTATATCTTACCTTATAATAGACAAATATGCAAATTGACCACACCTTCGCTATGCCCAAGCCACGCCCACCAACCAAGCCACGCCCATCAACCACGCCCACCAGGAAACCGTTGCAGGGAAGCTGGGGTGCAGCCGAGCCCAAGGCCCGGAAAGCCGCCCGGGGCCTTGGGCGCCAGCCGGGTGCCTGCGATGGGGTCGCAGGGACGCTGGGTGCAGCCAAGCCCAAGGCCACCGCCCAGGGCCAAGCCGGGACCCTGAAAGAAGGTAGAAGGCGGTGGCCACAGCCAAGGCCTGGGTCCCTGGTGCAGGCAGCCAGGTGAATGAAGGTCTATTGCACGAATCTTCGTGCAAACGGGCTACTAGTATATATATATATATATATATATATATATATATATATATATAAACGCACAGTGCATGGGTGGGGTCCAGCCAGCCTGGCCAGGGGGAGGGGACATGGGCGGTTGGCCGGCCTGCCTGCTGGTTGAACTCCTGGTCGAGGGGACAATTTGCATATTAACCTTTTATTATATAGGATATACACTGAGTGGCCAGATTATTATGCGTTAAGAGATCATAATAATCTGGCCACTCAATATATATGAGGAGGGTTCGTGTTTGATTCAGTGTTTTTAGATATAGCTGACTTTTCAAATCCAGAAGTCCCTTTCCTACTTTTCCACTTGGAAATTATTTTGAACTTGCCACATCATTAACCATAGAACCAACACTCCAATTGAAAAAGAATTGTTTTTAAAATAAAACACATGATATCTTTACCTCTCTGAGTTTAGGAAAAATAGCCAACATCGGTGTCTCAGGCACTTAGCTACAAAACTTACTTCTTTTTCTCTTTGATCAAAGGAGGGAGCCATCAGTTCTCCTAAATTTGTCAGTAGCTAGATTTAAGGATGTTTGTTTCTTAATCCAGAGGTTCCCTGATTATCAAATATGAATTAGTTATAGAGACACTGTGACTAGGAGATCATTACAATATATTATTGACTTAACTGTCCTTATGAATTGCTTTTCTAAATCTGTGATTATTTAATTTACGGGGGAAAAACAAACAAGTAATTGACCTTTGCTGCAGGGCATCTTGGTAGCTTCCATGACACTTTCCCAACTGATTAATGGAAAATAGCCAGCGAACTCTTAAACATTGTTTTAAGATTTAATGGAAATGAGGTAAAACATCTTGTGATAAAGATTTACGCAAGTCATGTAATGTATTTAACTTATTAAAATTAAATATGAAATATGCTTCAGAGATAGTAACATTTTAAATGATTATTTTTATGTTTATCAGTGAATGCAATGCATATGAGAGAAAGCAGTCCATTTTTTAGTTGAAATTATATGTAGCTTGCGAATTTTATAACTTTATTTTCTTGGACCGGAAAGGTTCCTTATACTGCTCTGACCCATGGGAGAGCATGTTAAAAAGATCTTTTATCTAAAGACTTTCTATATGCAGAACTATGCTTGCTATAGACATGATACAAATTACTAAGTTTGCTGGCTTCTGAAAAAAAAGTAAAAATATGAACCAATTTGTATTAGATGATTTTATTTCATGTTCTTTAATCATGTAAAACAGTATTTAAAGGTAGACATTCTATTTGTGTCTACCAAACCGTCCAATTTTACAAATGAATCAACTGAAGCAGATATACTCACCTTTTCCTCTCTAATTGAGTTGTAAAATACATAAGTCAAAGAATACATTTTAGATGCATTTGGTAGAAATACTGCTAAACTAGAAATTGTGTAATAAAATGTATTATGCAGTAAAATATGGGAATTATGTGAAATCTCCAAAGGACATTATTTTCACCTTTAATTTCCAGCCTCATTGCCATAACTTTCCTGAGATTTCTTCAATAATTGTTTATGAAGTGATTAATGGAATAGCTTTCAGACACTCTATGAGCACATATTTATACATAAATTACATGAAATTCTATTTATTTTAAAAATAAAATTGTATTTTAGATTAGTTTTAAGCTTCAAGTGTAAGAGAGTCTCTATACACTGTATACTGTATACCTGATTTTCCCTATTACTAACACCTCACATTAACATTGTACATTTGTCACAATTAATGAAAAACTATAGATATCTTATTATTATCTGGAGTTCAGAGTTCCATCCTGGATATCACATTCATGTAGTCCTTATGTTTCTTTAGGCTCCTCTCAGCTGTGAGTTTCTCAGATTTTTCTTGTGTTTGTTTGTTTGTTTGTTTTCATAACCTTGACATTACCAAGAAGTACTGTATTAATATTCTAGGACTGCCACAACAAAACACCATATATTGCATAACTTAAATAACAGAAATTTGTTTTCTCCCATTATGAAGTTTGGAAGTCAGAGATCAGGGTACCAGCATGGACACATCCTGATAAGGGTTCACTTCCTGGTTTGTAGATAGCTATCCTCACGTGATGGGGAAAGAGAGCGATTTCGTCCTTCTCTTATACAGTCTAATGGACCAGAGCCCTACCCTTGTAATCTCAATGAACTTTAATTACCTCTCAAAGACTCTGTCTCCAGATATGGGCACACTGGGGATTAGGGCTTCAAAATATAAAATTAGGAAGAACAATATTCAATCTCTAGCAAGTACTGAAAGGGTATTTTATTTACTGTATCTTAACTGAAATTTCTTTGGTATTTTCCTTTTTTACTAGATTGGACTTACATTTTGGGGCGAGAAAGTACACAAAGATGATGTGCCACTCTAATTACATCATATCAATGGTGCTTACTGTAGACATGGCTTACCAATGTTGATATTAACTTTGCTCACCTGGCTTAGTGTTTGTCAAGATTCTTCACTGGAAATGTATTCATTGTTTCTGTTCCATATCCCTCTTTGAAATGAAATCATTGTGAGTAGAGCACACTTAAAAAGTAAGAGGTTATGTTCCATCTCCTGAGAATAAAATATCTCCAAAAATCATTTTGAAAATTAGTTCATGTCCATTCATTCAATCAATCAATCAATCAATCATTTATATCAGTATGAATTCCTGGATATTTATTTTATAAATTGGGTTGTAATATAATATTACTTTATCATATATCATTGCTCAAATTATTCCAGGTTTTGCTTCTGTGTCTCTTAACATATTGCCATCATTATTTGTGTGTGTGTGCAATTACTTGGCATAACTTATTTATTTTTAAAAGGGATTGTTTACTATTAAAGTACTTCAAATTAGTTAATTCTTAAATTTCACTACTACCATTTTTGCACACTACACGAGAAACCCTTTGCAATGCTAATGCACACTATTCACATTTATAATTCTACTAGGGACCCAGTGCACGATTCCGTAAATCTTGAAGGTACTGTGGGTTGTGAGGCTGCAGTGGACACACGAGCAGGTCTCAGCCCATCCTCCGCACCCCCTCCTGGCCCCTCCTGCTGCAGCCCCAGTCCCCTGTCTGCCAGAAGCCCCACTCCCACCACCACTGCTCCCACGTGCTGATGGTGTGGAGTGATTGGGGCCAGTGCCAGCAGTAGGTGCGAGCAGGGCCTGCACTGTCAGTGGGTATAAGCGGCGGCTACTACCCTGATCACCCCTCAGGAGCAGGGGGAGGTGGAGAAGCCCTCAGGGATGATTGGGGCTGGCAGCCGCTTGCATCTGCTGATGGCGCCAAGCTATCGGGACCATCTGTCAAAGGGTGCAAGCAGCGGCTGCTGGGGGAGGTGGAGAAGCCCTGGGGGACTGTCGGGGCCAGCAGCCGCTGACAGTGCTGAGTGATCAGGCTGGCGCTGGGCGCCAGCAGCAGGTGCAAGCACTGGGCAGGACTGTGGTGTGGGAGCAAAGAATTTTCAGTAACCACCAGAGGCTCACCCCAATGACAGCGACCAGTGTCCCACCTTGGTCTTGCACCCCCCGCTCACCTACTCCACTATCCCGCCGCAGATGTTGCCCACCATGTTCGGCACTCTGCTGCCTGCTGCCTACGCCTGCCATGTTCCGCGTGTGCCCCCTGGTGTTCAGCGCACATCATAGTGGCTGGTTGTTCAGTTGTTCGGTTGTTCCATCATTTGGTCTATTTGCATATTAGGGTTTTATATATAGAGAGAGATAACTGCACATAACATAAACACTATAACTTTTTTTAAGATTTTATTTTTTCAAACATTTTTTGGTTTACAAAAAAATTAATAGGAAGGTACAGAGATTTCCCATATAACCCCTAGACCTGACACATGCATAGCCTCTCCCATTATAAACATCACTCATTGAATTCAAGGGTAATGTTCACATGGACACGTATCAAGTAAGCAAGACTATCCTGACTAATAGAAGGCAAATGCTTAATGCCCGTGTACTCTGAGGAAGGCTCAATTTTTATACATGTCTATGAAAGTATCAATGATTCCTCTCATCAGAGAGCACAACATAAACTTTTGTTTTCCAGAATTGTTATTATAATGTAATTACATCTGTGTGTATGTTTGTGATATGTCCAATTTGCTAGATTAGGAATACATAACTAAATAAATGTATAACTTTATCTTTGACTTGTACATAAAGTGAAACTCATATGCAGCTTGTCCACTTACATTTTGTTTAGGGTTGATTCTGCATCTTTTACTCTAAACTGTGCAGTGGTATGCTAGATGATGTTTGTTTTATTAGTAAGATGTGGAAGCTTAACAAATAAGCTTCCTTGGGATTTCATGAGCCTGCAGTTTGTTAAATTAGTGAAATGAAATCATTGAAAAAGAAGAGGTTGTTGAAGATAGTCTACTATCTTGGGAAAAGAACATATATCAGTTGTTAAAAATTTGAATCTGATAAAAAAAAATTCTAGGACACATCTTGATTTATTCATTAAATGTTTGTTGGAAAATAGATTCAAATATTCTTATAATCATCAGATTTTATTAGTCAATTAATAATCATAATTAGTTCTCTTACTAACATTGGTGAACAGACACAACCCAACAGTTTCCACACAAAATCTTAGGAGTCATAATTTCAGTTTTCATTAAGAGCTCTCTTTCCCAGAAAAAACACACACATGTGTGCTAAGCCTAATTTGCATAGATTTGTGAATAAAAACCCTTGTTTCTATTAAAATTTATTTTATTAAAGAGAGTTGAAACATTTCCATATATAAAACTAAACTGCAATTGTTTCATACAATAAGAGGTTGAACTCATTCAATTATGAATTATTTGCTAAAATATTCTAGATAATATGATCCTCCATGGAACCAATTGTTTCAAACCTTATGCAAATTACCTTTCTTGTTATCTATTAATTTAATACTTATGAATACTCTAGTCTTTTTATTTGAGAGATTATAGGGAAGTACACTGTTCTCATTTGTTCAGGTTTACCTCTATTCTTCAAACTCAAAATAATACAAAATTCTGGCATAATTTTGAAACGTTATTTAGAGTTTTTAATTATATTTGCAGGAGGAATTTATTTTGACATTATAATTTTTTTTTATTTTTAAGTGCTTATAATTTAGACTTTCTTTGGCCCAAAGTTAGAATATGTATTATTATTTTAAGAAAAGAAACAAACATTTGAAAAGCACAGTTCTATGTGTTTAATGTAAGATTAATTTGTTTCTAACTAAAATTTTACAAAAATCTATACATATGATATTAAAAATGAATACTGTAGTACATAATTAAATGAGACATAATTGGAATATAGTAACCAGAACATTTTTTAAATAAAACATGTTAGTAAAATTTGAAGGAAAAATTAAATTAAGATCCTTATGCTAGTCATAACTAAAATGAAGATGTTTAATTTTTCATTTAAAACATAATTCTACTTTTTGATGATAGGTTAATTTGGTTGGGATATAATTTAATAGTTAAGGAACTAAAAGTAAAAAGATTCACATGTTTAACTGAATAGAAAGGTGTGTGTTTTTTGCATAAATTTTTGAAGTGCCAACATTAAAATAGTAATAAACTAACAGCCCCTGGACTATTGACTATGGTGAGACTCTTTTAGATAAGGACCATGTAAAGGCCTTAAGAACATTGGAAAGGAAAATAATCATTAAAACTTTCCAAATGTTTTTCAATGAAAACAACATATATCATTTGTTATAATCCTTAAAAATGAATATATGAATCAATTTTGGTTTGTTTTATATTGTTGTTTAGTGGTGATGGTATTGAATCAAGACCAATATCATGGGATTTTTTACAATGCAAATATCATTAATATTTTGGTTAATAATTAATCCCTCTCATTGCTAATCTGTCTCTCAATTAAAACCCACAGAGGCTTGATAGGAATAGTATAATTTTGTTCAATCTGATAAAACAAATCCAATTCAGATTTCTGGAGACATCTTTTGTTTTCTACTACTTTGATTTATTGAGTATCAATTTTGAGGCTTTACCCACATTTTTTCCCCCTACTTTTCATTATAGGTAGGATCCACTATATATTTATTTTTTTAAAAAAAGGTTTTCTTAAGAAATAGTCACAATCTAATGGAATAGATAGGCTGGTCAAATTACGATTTAATTAAGAGTTAAGCTGTTCTCAAGACCTTGGGTACAGATGTTGCAGATAGTCTGAGGACGTTAGTGCTCTGTACTTCCTATCATTACATTTTTTTTAAATGAAGACTTAGACATTTCATAATGTGAAGTTCATTTGTGTGTTTTTTTAATCTCAGCCATTTCAAAAATGTTATACTTTCTTTTGTCTGTGCTTTTGAATTTTTGACATTAGTCATCTTAATACCCACCTAGCATTAAATATTAATTAAATGTTTTTAAGTTAATTTAATGTAAACGAATCAATAGCACTAAAGATTTGGGAATTTTTATATTCAAACTTAAAGCTTTTAAATACTGTTTTTACTAGGAAACCATTTGATTTTATATGATCTACTTTAAAAACTTAAGATTTAGCCTGGCCAGCATGGCTCAGTGATTGAGCATCAACCTATGAACCAGGAGGTCTCAGATCTGATTGCTGGTCAGGGAACATGCCTGGGTTGAGGGCTCCATCTCCGCTACAGGGCATGCAGGAGGCAACTAATCAATGACTCTCTCTCATAATTGATGTTTCTGTCTCTCTCTTTCCCTCTTCTTTCCTCTCTGAGATCAATAAAAAATATATTTGAAAAAAACAAACAAACAAAATGAAAGATTTAAAAGAATAGAGTGTTCTTCGGTAATTCACTTTTAACTACATGAGCATTATTCATTTTAGTGTAATTTAAAAATAACATTACATATTCCTTTTCCTAAGAATGATTTTGACTTACCATCATTTGCCAATTTCTGTTCATATTGAACTCAATCTAAGACATGCACATGTATGCACACGCACTCAAATGTGACAGGAAAGCTCACAATGTTAAAGAATGCTCTATCTGACTGAAAACATTACATACAATTTCCACCTTCCCTAAGAAGTCTACTTTTCATCATAGGAACAAAGTCTTTTATCTGCAAAATGTACAATATAAACATTTGAATATTTCATTATTTTATTTATTTTTAATTTCAGAGCTTTTGAATTAACAGTTGAGCTCAGATATATGTTTCCTTCCAAGCCTTAGGCTTCCAGCTAAGCCAAATCTATTTATGCTAACGATCGCCAGCAGCTGTACTCCGCAGTATCAGAGGCTTCTGGGAGGTCTTCCAAGGGAAATCCAAATAGAGCATATTGCCACGATCTAGTGTGAGTGCTGAAAATAATGTCCCACCTGCAATGATTTCTGTGCCACAGAAAACATAGCAGTTACACTGTACTCAAAGAGAGGGAAAGGAGAGAGAGAGAAGAGAGAGAGAGAGAGAGAGAGAGAGAGAGAGAGAGAGAGAGAGAGAGAGAACACAAGAGCTAGCTATGTTATTTGTTTCTAAAAGTTGATTCATCCTACTCCTCTTCCCTTTGTGCATTTGTTGGCTTATTAACCATAATGCAAAGTGATTGGCTGTTGCCTCATTCACCCCCATCAACCAGGGGTCCCATCCCTTCCCATAGTCTACCTCCTGCCTTTTATGGCTTCCTATGATGTGAGCAGCAGCCCATGGAGAGAACTGGAGGGAACTATGCAATGAATGCTGCTACTAGTGAGCTTAAAAGGCACAGTCCATGAAAATACACTAATTCTGCAGGAGACAAAGGAGTGGAGATTTTACCACCTATCATTCAAATGATGAATGAACATACTGAGCTATTTCTGCAGCACATGAACAGTTAGAGCTGGAGAGTGCTGTTCAGAGGAACTGCATCAATGAAACCACCGCTCATGAAAAATGACTGTCGTGCTGTCCTTGATCCACATTAATGGTGCTTAAAATGGACTCTTGAGCATGCACATATGTTTACACTTGTACAGGGATACGGACATATTAGCTCTCCCTAGGTATTCTTTTAACCAACTGATCAGTGCAAGTGACTTCTGTAGTTCAGCTTCATGACTTTTTCATAAAAAGTCGAAAAAGTTTTGTTACAGTTTGACAAATGATTCTATCTCCAGAAAACCCTTGGAACCATAATCATTCTTTACATAGAGATGTGCCAAAATTCTTGAAAATAATTTAGGCAGCTGACAGACTGTTTTATATGCAGGTTTAAGACATGGCCTTTAGTCATTTTCTTCCCTTTCCCCGATTTGAATACTTAGCCAGGAAATTACTATGAAAATGATACAGACGTCCATCTGATGGGTTATTCAAATAAAACAAAAGAACAAAACAAAAAAAAGGTCATTGTGACTTATTTATTACATAATTCAAAGGATGCTGAAAATTTCTTTTAGACTACTTAATATTTTCAAAAATGCATGTCCTTGATGAGAGTCTTTCAGGCTTTAATTGAATTTTTAGTATATATTTAAAGATCAGTTTTAGAAAGCTAAGGTTTTTACAAGATAGAAGCCAACAGACATCTCTGTGGTTTATATGAGTAGATGACAATTTGTGAAGGAATTAAAGTGGGTAAAATCTATACTAATAAAAGGGTAATATGCTAATTAGGGCAGACGTCTTATGGATGTCCATTCGGACAAAGCCACAGTGGCTGTGAGGCCCCGGACTCAGGCAGCCGTGGGCTCACAGCAGCCGTGGGCTCAGCCTGGTCGCCTCCCACAGAGGGAGGCCAGACTGCAGCTTAGGCCCACTCCCCATCAGTAGGACATCCCCTGAGGCCTCCCAGACTGTGAGAGGGGGAACGCTGGGCTGAGGGACCCCCCAAGTGCATGGATTTTCGTGCACTGGGCCTCTAATGTTAATATACACAACAGTTTGGCTCTATTGGTGTTTTCAAAATTTACCAAAGGGATAATCTTGAATCCACAGTCAGATAAGCTCCCAATCTGCTTTATAATTCTTGATATTTATTCTATTAATTTCATTTTGAAGCAAATCCATATTACTTTCTTAGTAATAAATTCCATGAACTATATAAAATGCGTTAATTTGTTGCAATGGGGACTGAGAAGGGTGACATATGGGTTTTATACAAATATAAGCATGATTTCAAGGTTTGATCACATGAGCAGGGAAAATAAGTCATCTGCTTCATTCGTTGATACACTTGGGAAGGGCAAGGAGAGGCTGTGAGAATAAGCAGCTACAAATGTAGAGCAAATTAGTCATGATGACTAGGTGGAAGAAAGATATCGTAGGTGATGCATGCCATGAACCTTGTCTGGAGCATTTGCCATTACAAATGCGTATGTGCGTAGTTTTGCAAATGTGAGAGGAGAGGTTGTCCTTAGACAGTCTAGTCTTAATTCAACCTTGGGCATCTAGAAAGAGAACTAAGCACCTCGCTTTAATTATATCTAATAGACATCACTTTTTCTAATGAAAAATAAAATCAAAGAATGAAAGCTGCCCTGGTTTTGGATATATTAAAGTTGGGGGCGGGAAAAGAAAAAGAAAAATCTTCTCCATTTCTAATTCTGCCCCGGAACTGATTAATTTCATTCAAACTTCCACAGTCTCATATATTCCATTCAAATCTCTTGTGTGTTCCACTTTTTCAAAAATTTATTTCATCATTCATTATTTGATCTATTTTTTCCAAATATTAGATAATGGGAGTGGTCAATAGAAAAAAAGAAGGAATATTCTTTGTTATTTCTATTTTTAAGCTTACATGCAAGTAAATAAATAATCTTAACTGCTGTTACATATTTATATCATATCCTTGCCAGAATTTATATTAAAAATAATAATCAGAGACTGAATTACACTATCTTTAGTTGAATTACCTCTTTTAAAATGTTTAATTTAATTTACTACTTAGATTAATTTGACTATTTCTGACTGATTTCAACTTATTTGCCCAATGTCATTGAAAGATTAATTTACATATTGAAAATATAAAAAATCCTAGATTGAATATAACCTAAGATATTTTCCTGATTAGTTCTTCTTTGAATCGTATACCTCTAAAACGTCTGTAAAGATAAAGCATTACTCTTTTGCTGTGATTTCAAAAATATTTATTTTATGAGCAACTGCCTTTTAAAAATTAATTATATTAACATATATTTTCTTCATGGCGTTATGCTCTTGTTCTACATACAATGCTTGGAAAGTTAATGCATGACCTTGGTAAATTACATTATTTTATCCCTTCTAATATGTGCAATGAAGTATGAACTCCAGAGTATCTGTGCTGGTGAAAGGGAATAAATTAAGTCCTCAATTGCATGCCAGTGAGGTACATATTTTCTTTGAATTTCACTAGACTTGGGCAGGTGGGTAAAGAGACTAATGTTTTCCTCTTAGTGTGCCATTTATCAACCACCACAGTGGCTCAAAGCAATTTTGTTCTCTCTTCATGTCCCAGGGGTCCCAATATAGATTTTCATTTTGCTAGCTGGAATGAGTCTGAAAACTCTCCCTGACGCTTGGTCTTGATCAGCTGCTGCTCTTCATTGACTGAGCAAGTAATCATTTTATTGCCAGTAAGATGGACAGTTGACCTAGCCTAAGAGTGGCCCTGTAATTTATATACCCTTTGTGTTACACTAAGCTTCCCCGTTGAAAGAAAACAGAAGCTGCCTGGGCTAAATAATGATCCATCTCGGTCACTGGTCATAATTTCAAATAAAATCCACAGTTTGTGGGTGAAAATAAAAATGTATATGGAGATTCTCTTAAATGGAATTCTGTAGAATACACACACACACACACACACACACACACATCATCATCATCATCATCATCAGACTTTTTAAAATCCCCATATATGTTTTATCCTATACCAGTCTTCTGGGCTCATCTCTATCTGTATCCATATCCCACTGTAGCACCTAAACCTGGCCAACATGTGTGATTTGGGGAGGACCATATTCTGACAAGGAGCAAATTGAGAACATTCCTACAGAAGAACATTCTATGAGACTGGGCCAGAAACTGTGTGGGCTTTCAGGACAACTGGGAAGGCACATAGATAGCATCATCTGTGCCTAAACTGTCAATGAGGCACTAACAATCCTTTACCTCTCAGTGAAATATTATTAAAGAATTTGGTATTAAATTTAAAAGCACACAATGCCAAAATTTGTCAATTCCTTTGTTATATTAAGGTGTATTTCTCTTCCTTGTTTCTTCTCTTTTCTTCCTTCCTTCCTTCCTTCCTTCCTTCCTTCCTTCCTTCCTTCCTTCCTTCCTTCCTTCCTTCTGTCTTTTTTCTTTTTCATTTTTTTCATGTAAGTGTGCTTCTAATTTAAATGATATACATTTATCTCAGGCTTCAAGATAGGTAATATATTTGCCAGTGAATACAACAAAAGCAAAAAAATACATTAACCATCAAAATAAGACAATTTTTAAAGTGCATAGAAAAAAAGTTGTAACAATTTAAAACATGTTTAACTTTGAGTGACATCAGTGAGTTCTATAACAATTCTATGGTGATAGATTAGCTCATTGAATTTATAACATAAATTTTAAAAAGAATGAAGGTTATGAGCTTCAATATGTCATAAATGTTATAACAACATAAGTTCTCAACCTCCTTGTCTGAATCCGATATGGCATTTTCCAACATTTGTCTCTTTCCAGTAGGGATGAGTCACAAATAATGTACTTCATTAGTAACTACAATCGGAATTACATATTCTTACCTTCCTAATTCGTTATCTCTTCCCACTATAGAAAATCATTGTGCATATGAAAGTAGTAAAAATTAATTTTAAAATACTTAGGCTACAAATGACAGAGGAAAAAATTAGCACATTGGGGAAAACATTGCTTTATTTGTTCCACATAATACCAGGCGTGGAGCTACACTGAGTGGCCAGATTATTATGTGTTCAGAGTTCATATATATATTCATAAATATATATATATTCATGAATATATATATATATATATATATATATATATATATATATATATGTATATATATATATATATATATATATATATATATATATATATATACGTATATATATATATATATATATATATATATTAGAGGCCCAGTGCATGAATTCATGCATGCGTGGGGTCCAGCCAGCCTGGCCAGGGGGAGGGGACATGGGTGGTTGGCCGGTCTGCCTGCTGGTCGAACTCCTGGTCAAGGGGACAATTTGCATATTAGCCTTTTATTATATAGGATATACACTGAGTGGCCAGATTATTATGTGTTCAAAGATCATAATAATCTGGCCACTCAGTGTATGTGGTTGTGGTTGTTGACATCAGTTTTTACTCAACAAGTCAGGGAACTGTTATCATGTCTCTGAGCTTCTTAACTTTCTCAGAGTTCAAAGCATGCTTACATCACTATGAGTGCTGTGTCCTCATAGGAGATTCAAAGACAGGATGCAGGAGCCAATGTAGAGTAGACCTTTGCTTTACTTTTTTAAATTTTTATCAGGAAAATCTAATCTTTCTTAATACCAGTGATTCTTTGCTTTGTACTATCCAGAAGTGAGTCCCATCATCACCACTTTGTGTAAAAGTCACACAAGGGTATATTTTATTTTTCTGACCTCTATAATGAGAAATGTGTAAGGTAGAATGAGTTTGCGGTAGAGGATTTTTTAGTTTTCTACTTTTTAAAATGTATTGGGATGATATTGGTTAATAAAATTACATAGGTTTTAAGTGTACAATTGCATGATGCATCATCTGTATATTACATTGTGTGTTTGCCATCGAAAGTCAAATCTTCTGTCACCATATATTTTACCCCCTTTACCCTTTACTACCCCCCACTCCGACCTCCCTTACTCTGGTAACCACCATACTGTTGTCTGTGTCTATGAGGTTGTTGTTTTTTTTTTTTAGTTTGTTTCTCTTGTCTGTTAATTTGTTGCTTTCAGTTTCATATCCCCCATATGAGTGAAATTATATGGTTCTTGACTTTTTCTGTCTTACTTACTTCACTTAGTATGATATTCTCAAGATCCATGACAAAACGGCACTGCAGACATGATTAGGGATTTGCAGATGGAAGATTATCCTAGATTGCCCTAGCCAGTTTGGTGCAGTAGAAAGAGTGTCGGCCTGCAGACTGAAGGGTTTGATTTCGGTCAAAGTCAAGTACCTCGGTTGCAGGCTCTAGCCCTGGTTGGAGCATGTGCGAAGGCAACTAATCGATGTGTCTCCCTCACATTGATGTTTCTGTCTCTCTCTCTCTCTCTCTCTCTCTCCCTCTCTCTCCCTCCCACTCCCTCTAAAAATCAATGGAAAACTATCTTCAGGTGAGGATTAACAAAGATAAATAAAATAAAAGATTGCTCTGGATTACCTGGGTAGGCCCAGCGCAATCTCAGGGCTCCTTATAAGTGAAAGAATCACGTACTCAATTTTTGGTAATTTGCTACAGATGCAATAGGAAACAAATGCCATAGTCCTCTAGTAAAGAAAATCAGTCGATCCTCTGTTTTGCAACATTTTACGGTATAAGACAATTTTTCTATTAATAACTCTAAAATTAGTAAAATGAGTGACATATTTCTTCAGTGTTAAATTCAAAGTTTGATTTAAATCTAGGCTATTTAATTGCCCTCAAAAAACATAAATTATGAATTATCATTAATGTAAACCTATTTAAGCACCACCTCAAGTATAAAAATAAATATATATTAACTATTATAAAGATTTAGGCTAGGTAGCAAAAGAAAAAAACAACTGGGTATGTTTTCTCACTTTATTGCCTCAAAATATAATATGGAAAATTATACATATAGTAGATATATCATTTGTTTATATCTTGAAATTGCATTTTATTTTCAGAGAAAATGGTGTTTTTCATCTTACTTGGGAACAAAGCTACAGAGGCACACACATACACACACATGCATCCACATATATTTATATAATGTGAACAATTAGGGAACATTATGGCTTGATGACATCTGGTTTCATCAGTCATTTAGTAAACATGATTCAAAATATGTTGAGATAGAATGATGCTGTATTATTTATCTGTGTTTTTTTTTCTTGCAGTTGAAAATACGCAATATAAATAGCGCTGCTTGATTGCTGATGCCTTTCCTCAATTAGCATAGAAGCAAATTGACTTGAAATTTTTTTTATTTTTTATTTTTTAGCTTGAGGGGACAGAACAAAAGAGTTGTATTCTCCTTCCTGCTGCATTTCTATCAAACACATTTTTACTGCGAACTACATTATATCTTAGGCAAGTTATTTTTATTCTTTTAACTCAGAAGTAATATTCAATAGCAGCTCTCTATGCTCCCTTAAGGAACTATATTTGTCACCACACGGTGTTTGAAGTGCACAATTAGCCTTTTTCTCACTCTCTCCATGTTATCCATCCCGGTGGGTGGTCTTTAAACACTCAAGTAATCATTTCTACGGCACTGAACATACACAAGTTGGGCTCTTCCGCTGGAGTCAAAGATGTGTTATTTTCAGTCGTGTTTGGCTTTAGATGAAATGGTTTGAAAACAGTCTGAAAGTTTTAGTTCTTCAATGAGTCATGCTCCACTGAATGGCAAAGTCTGATGAATGGTCACCTGCTTGGAAAAAAGGATGCGGGTGAAATAAACATTCCAATCACCCAGGAGAAGCAGCAGGACAATGACAAAGACTTTCTTTTTCTTAATCCAATTGGGTACTGAAAAGGATAAAAGGACATACATTTTCTTTCATATAGAAATAAAGCCTGGTTACCTTGTAATATAACAAGTGGTGCACTTTATCTGATTACTTTTGCAATATAACAGTTACTGGGGGAATTATTGCATTGTTGTAATAAACCATAGTGTTCATTAGTTTTCATAAAAAATCAAAAAACACAGGAAAAGGGTTGCTTCTATTATGGATTGGGCTTATAGTAATACTTAACTTGTTTACAATGATATGGACATTAATTTGCAGACTGGAATTTAATTGCTCTATGTGAAAGCTTCTCTCTCAATTTTTAGGTTATTCTGTTCTCAATTCTAGGTGCCCACAAACCCATATAGCCCATGGATTCACTGATCCAAAGTGTATAATCAGCATCTATTCAACAAAAATAAGCAGTCCTTGGAACATTCCTGCTACCGAGAAAATTAAAATGGACCCATGTGATCATGTGTGCAATTCTTCTTAGAGGTGATTGACTCCTCTCCTTACATATCTAATATTGTTCAATGGACAAGATGTGAAAGCAATAAATCCAATCTCAATCCCCCTACTCCTCACAAAACTATCTATTAAATCATATCCACACCAAAAGGAGCATGACTTATTGTCATTAAACATGTGCAACAGAGTTAATTACAAGTAGCAACACTAGCATAAGGGAAATAAGCAATTCCTCTTCCCTAAAGTAAATATCACAATTAGAAAATGATTTTAAGAAATACTTTAAAAAGATAAGTCCAGTCAGTGTTGAGCATAGACCCATAAACCAAGAGGTTACTGGTTCGATTCCCAGTCAGGGTACACGCCCAGGTTGCAGGCTCAATCCCCAGTAGCAGCATGAAGGAGGCAGCTGATTGATGATTCTGAACTTCAACAGTATCAGATGTATTCCTTCATTACTTTTCATGCTTAGTTCAAGGGCTTTTATAAGAAAAGACATACTATAGTCATGCTGCAAATAATTTGGAGAGTCAAAATCATGACACAGATAAGTTGCCAGTGCTGGAGGGCTGTGGCTAGAGTCAGCTGATTGGGTAGAAAAAATAATACTAAAGCACCACACCCTGCAAAAGTACCTGGGAAGTTACCACTAAGAGTCCTGAGAGGAGGTCAAAGACTGCCAAAGTGGGAGAAAACAGTCTGCCAATGAGAGATCAATGGTCAACTTTTGGCAGGTGTCATTATTCTGGCCCACAGTGGTGGCCTCTGCATCAGAATCACAGTCCTTTATTGTGATGGATGTTGCCATGTCCAGTATCAGCAAGAGTGACAACCTGTGCGATGCAGGCTCCCAAAGCACCTTGATTCTAGTCGATCTCATTTGAAAATGACCCCTATCACGGACATCTAAAAGTGACACAGATAGTTCAGTCAGAAGCAATGATCTTTTCCACGGATTTCACCTCCAGAGGGGAATGTTTATTCACCCAGCCTGTGGTTTTCCATATAACAGAATAAAAAGTAGCAATGGTAATACCTGAGTCAGTAAAATTATAACAGGGTTTGCCTAATGGAGTATTGACCAGGACGAGGAAAAATGATCTTCAGTTCTGCCCTTTTAACAGTACATCCAAATCAATCTTTGGTTCTGACTAGTTGGTGTTGAAGTTGAATAACTGCAACAGTCCCATAGATAACATTGCATCTCAGGTAAGGTAAACCACCAGTCAACCAGACCCAGGTAGTTAGGGGAACCTCTGTGAATCAAGAGCTCTACTGAGCCAGTGGTTTTAATTCACAAAGTGCAGTGGCTATAAAAGTTTCACTCAACAAGATAGCTGTTACTAGATCAACTGAAGGACTTGTATGCATGCACATGAGCATGTGTCCAATGGACACAGACAGTAGTGGGGTGAGGGCATGTGCTAGGGGGTGGGAGTGGCCAGGGAGAGGTCAAGGGGAGAAAAAGGAGACTCATGTAATACTATAAACGATAAAGAATTTAAATTTTAAAAAAAGATAGCTGCTACATTTTCATAGAAATCTAAATAGCTACAACCCATGGACACAGACAATAGTGCCATAAGCCTGGATGATGAAGTGGGGGAGGTTCAGGGAGGAGGGAGGCAGTGGGGGGGAGGGGACATCTGTGATACTTTCAACAATAAAAATACTTTTTTTAAATAATAAATTAATAGATAAATAAATAAATAAATAAATAAATAAATAAATAGTCACAAAGGCCAGGCTTGCCTACCACATCTTTTTCTTTTCAAGAGCAGTGTAGTCAATGGCGTCTATGTCCAATAGGTGGCACTGTTGCACTGGGAAATGGCTCCCAGGACTCCAGCACCCATTCATTTAAACAAAGCTGTGATTCATCTCTTTTGTCCTGGAGACTATCTAGTTCCCCTCTGACCATTGGAGAGGGAAAGGGGAGAAACTGGGTGGATCAGCTTGGGGTTGGGTATCAAGGGTGATGGTTCACTAGCCCCTCTATACAAGTGACAGTCCCTGAATGGGGAAGTCCTCTCTAATACTTAAGTCATGGAAAATCCAAACACTAGCACATTGATACTAACAGTATACTCAGAAGTAGAATTAGAATGACAATAGATCACATTTGCTCTGGAATTCACATTTGCAAAGTCACTTTAGCTTTCCTTCTCCACTATGCCTTTCATCCAATTTCCCTTGTTTGGATTTGAGTATGACCTGCTTGTATGGTGACGTTGATACCTGTAACTCAATAGAGTTATGACAATTTCAATTCCCCTCTTCAAATTCACCAGTGTACAGGTGGATGTGTATGGCCTTCTGTCTCTTTTGGGTACAAGGAGAGCTTGTCCACACTTCTTTTCAGTTTTTATTTGCCTATACCCTACTATATCTTAACCAAATAAACCTTTAAAGTTTTGATCCACTCAAAGTCTGTATTAACTAG
Source organism: Eptesicus fuscus (assembly GCF_027574615.1). Lineage (NCBI taxonomy): Eukaryota > Metazoa > Chordata > Mammalia > Chiroptera > Vespertilionidae > Eptesicus > Eptesicus fuscus. The sequence goes on from NC_072476.1 coordinate 92,999,489, forward strand.
TAATAACCTTCAATATATATTTCAGTTTGGGAGTCTCTTTGAGTCAGTAGCCATAGCCATTTTGCCTTTGGTTTGGGCCAATGAGCCTGCTAACCCAATGTTACCATAACATGCTTTCCTCTGGCTACCCAGAGAAGAGTAAACAAAACCAAAGGCACCTTTTGGGCAGCACATTTCAATCATACCTCTCGTGATCAGCCTCTTCCCACTGATTTAACTCTCACTCACTTATAGGTACATCAGTGGAGGAGCCTACAGGCCACCTCTCCGCTGCCCCTCCCACCTTCCACTTAGGTGAGATTATTCACTAACAAGTCCCAGAAAATTGTTTTATACCCCTGAACCCAGGCCTCAGAGACATTGCCCTTCCTTTCCTGAAAGCCATGCTCTGTCAGTGTCTCATCCTCATTGACAAAGTCAATCCTGTGAAGGATCTAAGATCTTACTTATTTTTAGGCTAACACTGTAGTCCAACACAGCTTCCCGTGTGGAAGACTTTAAGGTGAGAGGCAAAGGTCTATAGTACTCATGGCACAGAAAGCATCATAAACATTGGCATGTTTGCATCAGATTCCCTTGCCCTGAGACTCATTTAGAGATCTGAAAGGCCCATATAAATGCCTGCATATACACTGGGTTGTAGTAAATGAGAGAAACCCAGAGTTTATGCCTCTTTGGGATATTGATGATGGGAATTATGAACTAGCTCCCCGTGTCCTCAAGAGACAGAAAGCTATTGGAGACCTGGGTGAAGCTCTGAAAACCAAGTAGAAATTACCATTTGTTAAAATATATTTATATTTTGTAAGGGTATTTTTCATAATGTATCAAGCCTGCCTTCACCATCAATGCAGAAGGCAGGATTTAAAACTGCATTACAATGTCCCTTTTACCTTTTCTGGTTGCCTCGCATAACTGACTCTCCACCCCCAACATCTTTTTTCTTTAGCTGAAAATGGCATTTAAGGTGATAGCTTTACTCATTTTATGGATTTACTCAGTTTTCTTGAGTTTGTCCCATGTATACAGTAGGTATATATGTTATTAAACTTTGCCTCATGTCAATTTGATTATTAGACCAGCCAGATGAAATTAGAAGAGTAGAGGGAAACATTGCTTCTCTGACATTGGTTTGATAAAATATGTACAAAAGCACACAGTGACAGGCTCAATATTAAAGAAAACAGTTCATCTACCTTAAATTTTTACATATTTGTGGACCATTAGGAGAAAAAATATTTAATGAGAAGGAATTTATTTGCTGAGATGAACTCCCCAAGGTCAAATTGATACCGTTGTAATTTAACCTGGTTATGAATAACTGGAAAGGAGCAAAGGGAAGGCCACATGTTATGGGTATGCCACTTGTGCAACTTTCCAGGAAGCTGCAGTATAGACACATGTCCAGTAAAGTCTGGGTAACATAGGAAAGGTACTTTCATGTCAGTGACACCTGGGAACAGGTCATTGGCCAGAGGAGGCATGGCCACTGCAAAGGCAGGAAGATTTGAGATATTTAATCTCCTAAACAAAAGAGTTTTCTCTCTTGTGCTCTTGCGTTCTTGGTTCGCACTCCTGGCCTCCGGGTCTCTCATGCTCTTGCACTCACCCATGTGGCCCACGGCCATGTGGACCCTACGTCATGGACTGATGGACTGAAACTAGCCTAATGCTCTCCAGACCCAGCTCCACCAGGGGACGAAACTTTGGACACTGGCTTTGCTTTTAGCTCTGATGAATCCCCAGCTACACACCTTCGAAGACTGGATTAAGGGAAATGGAACTTTAGCAACCCAGGAATGTAATTCCATGCAAATAAAAATGACTCATCCTCTCGTGCAAGTCTCAAAATGTGTTTTTCTCGAGATATCATAAGGCCTCGGACCCCCAGCACCCAGTGAAGCAAGGGATACCCAACTTCCAGGGCTGGATACCTCATTTCCACCGATAACAAACTGGGCCCAAATTTTGTAAGTAATAAGAGCCCAGTGGCCATTCAATGTCAGGGCTTCTCAGATACTCTATACCTTAAAGAACCTCAGACTGAACCCTCTTCTTCCCAAATTATGCCCACTTTTATAAGTCTTCTGAGTTAACCAATTGCAAAAACAAACAAACAAACAAAAAAACACACACAATAAAAAAAAACACCCTGGTTTCTTCCTTGAACTGAGATCTGCCCTGTCCAATCAGAACTATACAAATTGTATCCTCACTTGTTTCTATACCAACAAATCAGAAGCGCACAATTTGGATACCTAATTTACATAAAACAGACTTAATTGAGAGTCTGGGTGGGAGCTCTTGCTACAAAAGCAGCCTCCGTTTTGTCTTGGTGGAACACAATTTAGGTTGCCACCTAAATCCACGTCTCTCTGGATGCAGTTATTTTTGCACATATAAATGCTTTTTACTTTTTACTACAGTCTAAAATTAGTTTTGGTTTACATATTAAAATAAAGCATTAAACTTCTATTTAACCGAGTATCTCCTTTCAGGAGTGGCATCCCCCAGCTAGCTCAGAGAAAGCTCTCCTTTTGTCCATTTTTAACCGTCTAGTACAAGATATTTTTATTTGCCATCTCAACATTTTAATGTATGAAAAAGGGTTATTCATCAAACACTTTTTCCCTTAATTGAAAATATGCTATACAGTTTATAGGGAAATGAAAAGGCAAGACATATAAATGAATGAGTCAGTTCATGTAATAAAATAACAGTTTCACAATAAAGTAAATATTATAGAGATTGTTGACTGAATGAGATAGAGGAGTAACTGTGCTCACTTCCCATTAGTGTCACACCTGCTTAGAGATTAAATTGCATTATTTTATGCTACATTAAAATGGCATTTTCTGGAGTGATATTTTACATTTCTGATAGGTAGGAGTGAATGCCTTGGTGCACTCAGCAACATTCTGTTTTTCGAAGTGAAGATTTCTGTTAGTGACAATTCATCCATAATTTTATTTAGGAAAAAAAAAAAAAAGCAATGTCAGCCAGGACACAGGTGTATACATCCTTTTTCTAAACCAGAGTGATAAGAAAATTTAACACTGTTAATAACTTATAAATTCAGGCAGATGGAACTTCAATTTAATGCTTTCTGAATGCCACCTCCTACAAACATTCATGCTAAATGAAAACCTGTGCTTTGCAGAAAGAACACAATTTTTTTATCTAGTAATTTAAAATTGGCTTCTTTTTAAAAGCTGACATTATTGACATCATCTGCTATGTGTATGTTTTATTTCTGTTAGAAGGATTTTGATCCCATATATCTATTTTGTGATCATTTTTTCTTTCCTATTTTATTTGTGATTAAAAATCTATTAATATTTAATTAAAATTCTTGAAATTGCAATTACCCAATAATCTAATAAGTTTAAATCTTATTTTTAGCATAGGTAATTTATTTAAACATCATATTATTTTATTTAAAAACTAGAGGCCTTGTGCACGAATTCATGTACCAGTGGGGTCCCTCGGCCTGGCCTGCGTGATCGGATCGAAACCAGCTTTCTGACATCCCCCAAGGGATCCCAGATTGCGAGAGGATGCAGGCCAGGCCGAGGGACCCCACCGGTGCATGATCAGGGCTGGAGAGAGATGCAGGAGGTTGGCCAGCAGGGAAGGGACCATGGGAGGGCTCCAGGGCATGTCCGGAACATCTCGCTCAGTCCTGATCAGCCGGACCCCAGCAGCAAACTAACTTACCAGTCAAAGCATCTGCCCCCTGGTGTTCAGTGAACATCATAGCGAGTGGTTGAGCAGCCTTAGCATATCATTAGCATATTACACTTTGATTGGTTGAACCGCCGACTGGTTGACCGGACACTTAGCATATTAGGCTTTTATTATATAGGATCATATTTACTGTTTCAAGGGAAAAAAAGCCAGAGCATTCACTAAAATGTTTATGCCCAGATGCAGAAATGGGTCACATGGATGCTCCTGATATACACTGTTCTTGGCTCATGTTAAGTCTTCCATTAATGTTTTGTTAATAAACATATGAGCATATACAGTACACTTTTATTAAAGACTCTAAAATCTGATAGAAATTGCCATTTATAAAAATGCATCAATCTTAAGCACATTTGTATAATTTGAATAAACAAGTAAAGTTATGAGTTATTCATTTTAAAATGGCTTATCTACATAGAAAAGGAAGATGGTAAAATATAAAGAACATGAATCAAGATGAAAAGGCTCCTTAGAATTTTCAGGACAACCCTCAGTTTTTTCCTCACTTGGCATATTTTTATGTACCAATTAAAACATTTAGAAAAGCCATTTACTCATTTAGTAAAATTATTTTATTTGTTACTAGAGATTTAAGTTCCGCCCTAGTTGTGGAACATATTTGAAGCATAATTATTGGTAAATCAGATTATTTTCAAACTTTTTATTTCTTTTAAAAATAATGATAGTGTGATTATTGAAGCAATGTGTCCAGTGCATTAAATATTTTATTTTTTAAAATATATTTTTATTGACTTCAGAGAGGAAGAGAGAGATACAAATATCAACGATGAGAGAGAATCACTGATTGGCTGCCTCCTGCACGCTCCATACTAGGGATCAAACCCACAACCCAGGCACATGCCCTCACCAGGAATTGAACCATGACCTCCTGGTTCATAGTTGATGCTCAACCACTGGGCAACACCGGCTGGGCAAAATATTTTATTGATAAAATAATACTACAATAGTAAATTGATTTTATTTAAGACAACATGCCACTCGCAAAAGGAAACAAATTACATTAATATGCACCCAGGCATGAACAACACTGCTGTTAGCAAATTAAATGAAGAGATCAAGTTCCTCAATTAGACCAGTTCTTATTTGGAACTTTGAATACACACTACTCAGCTTTTCCTTTGCTGTTTTAAAAGATACATTTAGGAAGTTTGTGTCTATTGAAAGGAGCATTTAGCTATGAGAAATACCAAATCCTTTCATTACATGTAAAACTCCCTTTTTAAAAGACAATCTATTAACTACGTTAATCTTCAACAAGTAATGCCACATGTAACTCCAATAATTGCAAGGCTTTAGGTTTTATGCTATATCTAGTCTCATAAACTAAACTTATAATGTTATATTTGCAAACATTTGAAAATAATTTTCTTTCTCTACTTTTTTATCCCATCCACCTACCGTAGTACTTAAGTTTTACTAATTAAAACAAAACAGAACAAAAACCTGGCCAAGAAAATTTACATAGAATTTGGATAAATTAAATTGTAAAGATAGGTCTCAGAAATTCAAGTACACCAAAATATCCATTGCTTGTAAGTCATGCCCACAATAGTTATATTAAGAGAAGACATACAAAAAAACTTAAGTCAAGTACTAAGAAACTGAAATAAATATAAATAACATTTTCTAGAACTATCCAAATAAAGTACTGTGGTCAATGAAAAAAATAGATCTTGGGATAGCTGGATGTCTATTTTCTCTTTGTAATTAATATTAGTTCAGAGATAATGAATTTAATAAAAATACATCCATTTTCAGTACATTCAAACTTTAGATATCAGGATTCTAATTTAGGAAGTATTGGCAGAAGGAAAGTTACATAATCTAGCAGTGATTTTTGTACATTCTAATTCTAAAATCTATTTCTACCATGTCCTCTAATGTAACTACTACTACTAACATGAACCAAGTTCTGATCATAAATTTTTGGATTGCCTTTTTAACAGATTTTACTATTTAGTCTCTTTTTCATCTCTTATGACAGAGCAGTCTGAGGGATTGCTATAAAATGTAAAAAAATGATCCTGTCATAGTTCCCCGTTAAAATCCTCCACTGAGTTTAATTAGATATAAAATAATGCTGGAATTCTTTACCACTATAGTCATATGGCAGAAGAATGAAAGTTAATCTGCAGAAATAATAAAATAAAAATTTTAAATTTTAGGGAGGGAGATATAAAATTATTTTTATATCGTTCAGCTTATGTTAAGTTATGCTAAACTGATAGTGAACACTATCAATAGTTTAAGAGCACACATTTTAATTTCTCAATGACAACACATAAATTTGGGTACTTTTTATTTATTCTGGTATCCAGCTAAGGAGACATTCTCATCTGTGTGTTCTATACCACTGAAGATGCCTAGTACTAAAATCTAAACTATTGAAACTCTCCTGAATGATATTATATTTTAAAATTATGTTTCTTAGGTATATGCTTATCTTTTGAATACATAGTTTGAAGTGTCTTCAACTAATTCTCTTTGTTTTGATCAAAATCCACAAGCTAAAAGTCTCACTATGAATGATTATGTCCCTTAAGGGTAGAGTTAGGGACCATCATATCCACACCGTGCTTTATTCATAGTGTTTCCTTTTGGTATACAGGACAATACTCCAACCAGGCCAGGGCAATGGTGTAAATTTTAAATCACACAAAATATACTGTAAAATGATGAAATAATGAAAATAGGAATAAGTGCCCTAACCGGTTTGGCTCAGTGGATAGAGCATCGGCCTTCGGACTCAAGGGTCCCAGTTTCGGTTCCAGTCAAGGCCATGTTCCTTGGTTGTGGGCACATACCCAGTGGGGAGTGTGCAGGAGGCAGTTGATCGATGTTTCTCTCTCATCAATGTTTCTAACTCTCTATCCTTCTCCCTTCCTCTCTGTAAAAAATCAATAAAATATATTAAAAAAAAAAAAAAAAAAGAAAATAGGAATAAGTGTCCTAATAGTGTCTCTCAGCTGGAAAATACTGTGCTATAGCATCAGGGAATTCTGGAGGGAAGTTAGGAACCTAATATCCAGAGACATGAAAAGAAAGCAAACTTGTTGATTCAGGTCAATATTGAGAAACTCCATTTTGAACAACTCTTACTGTTTTCAGGATAAGATGCACAGCACATTAACCCAGTGAGAACAAAGACTGATCTAGGTAAAACTAGATTTGTGCAGAATTACAAGGTAGGCAGTTAGACATGGCCAGAACAAGGATGAGGAGCCAGGTATAGGAGGTTACCAGGGCAGCAAGGCCCAGGTGCCTAGCAGTAGGGAAAACAAGGACCTCACACCCAGGGAAACCCTTCCTCCCCAAGCATACTGCTGGCCATGTGGTTTAGACCCCCCGACCCTTCATATCCCTGGTCATGCTGTTCAGACTCTCCCCTGACCTTCCCTCCCCTGGCATACTGCTAGTCATATGGGTTTGACCCACTTAGAGGGGGAACAAACAAGGAGGTGTGGAGAATAGCCCTTAAGCAGCAAGCCTCCAGGACAATAAGGTTCTGACCTGCACCTAATACATCCAGATATTAGTTGCAATTCAGCTCCAGACCCAGAAAAACAACAAAATCAAACAAGCAACACCACAGCTGACAGCAGCACCAGCTGTGTTGGAGAGCGGCCCCCTGTCTGGCACTAACCTATCAGTGGAGACCATGACCCTGAAGGACACACCTAGAAAGGTAATACATATTCTTTTGAGATCCTCCCCTGGGACCTCCCCTAAAACCCCCATCCTTAAAAGCCAAGTGGCTCTCTCTCTGGAGCACACCCTCACCTTTCCCCACCCCCTTCCCTCAGGCGTGTTTTCCTTGCTTCCCTCTTTCTACTAAGTTCCAAGGGCTCTCCTTTTGCCTCTGTAATTAGTTTCCTGAGCCCATTTCTTCTATCGTTCACTTCTACCTCTCTGACTTTCTAAATAAACTTTTTTTTTTTTTTGAGTCTTGCCTCTGAATTCTTTCTTAGCCAGAACTCAAGAACTGAGATTGCTGAACCAAGGTCAATTTGCTGGTAACAACTGGTGCCAACATTGTAACAATATCACTTTTATTCTCTTCAATATTATTCCTTACTGTATGATTCCTGTCATACAGATATACATTCAAAAAGGTGAAAATATTAATCTCTTCATATATTTCGCAGTGAGCTTCAAGGATGTCCTCTGATGATTGAGAGAAATGACACAGAAAAAAGCTAGAGTCAATGTTAATATGTCTTCTCATTAGAATGCATGGATCTCTTTCCCATTGTAGGTTTTGCTTCTGGCTATACACATTAGATATACTTTTATTCAGTGCACTTGTAGGATATGTCTTAGTGGACTTTTTTTTTTTTTTTTTTTTGAAGATCACATTCTGATGAATCACTGTGTGGAAAAGTGTAATTTGTTTTGTTCAGTATGAATTTTGTCTATGAAATAATACTTTCTTATTTTTATGCTGAGGGCATAAAACTGGTACATTTGATCTTTACCTACATAGTTTGGTGGTTGCTAAATTTAATTTGTATAGAAAATATAATTTTTACAGGTGAATATGTATTATTTTTTAAAAATTTTATTTAGCACTCAGGATAAATCTCTGATATAAACTCAAAGTAAAGATAAATGTCAAGTTGTATATTCTATAAAATGCTAAATGCTCAATGAAATATAATCTTAGTACCTATCCTCAGTCATTAGAAGAATGTATTTTTGGTACTATATCTTAGAATTCAGTGTAAACTGTGACTATGACAGGGGAGTTTTGAAAAGCAGTCAGGGAGAGGTGATTTGGGACTTCTCTCAAAAAGAGTGATTGGAGTGAATTCAGTAGAATTTTGCATCATATAGTTGTTGCTTATATCATGAAGGGGGACGAAGCTGGTGGGGTGTGAAATAAAAAGAGAGGGGCAACTAAAGACAAGACTATTGACAACATGAAGTTCACTAATATTAGTTGCTAATTCAAGAATACTTTTTTCTTTGAATTATTTATCAAAATAATAATTATCAAAAACTTGTTTTCAGGCAATTCGGATACAGTAATATATCAGGTATGCCTTTCTTCAAGGGATTCACACTGCAATTCTAGGTATAAAAAGTCAACTGCTAATTTTCCTAGAATAAAATAAGTTCTGAGGTGGATGGAAATACAGAGTATTATGGGATGACCTAAGACAGCCCCCAACCATCTCAGAAAAGATGGCATATACCTGAGTGCTGAAAGCCAAGTAGAAGCTAATTAAAGAATGAACTCAGAAAAGCTGCTTCTGGCAGAGGGAATACAGTGTATAAAGTTGAGAGTCACAAGAAACTTAACAAAAAGTAAGTTTGCCTATCAATCGGAGGGTTGATAGGCAAATCAGCAAGATCACGGGCAGCAACGCACAAATTCTTATTAGTTTGGAGGCAATTGGCAACCCTTGACAAAATGTATCCTCCTTGAAGATTAATCTCGTAACTTGAGAAACACAAATTGGTGGGCATAGCCAAGGTCCCTGAAGATGATACGGGAATTTTGGACTGGAACTGTGGGGTGCCCCCTGGGCAGGATGGCTTTTCCTGGGCTCTTTGTCTGTTGGAGTCGAAGAATGAAACCACGGACGGAAGATGGTATAGTAAAGGTGGAAAAAGCACAGACTCACATGTGGGGAAGAGTCCTACTGAGTCCCTTTTCTCTATAGCTTATAAAGGCTGCAGATCTTTGTGCTTTGATATCCCCTCTGATTGGTCACTATTCCCTTAGATTGGTTACTATAGCAACTCCTGAGCTTAAGCCTCATGAGAAGTACATGAAGTTCCCTCCTTCCTCTCCCTAATTGTTCTCCTATTTCCTTTGGGCTATCTTCCTCCTTCTTTATTTTGTAAATATAGACCTTTTGCTACTCCCAGCTCCCTTATCTTATGGAAATGTACCTTTTTGCAGCTCTGTAGCCCTGTGCTTTTTCCATGGACCCTTTAATTTTAAAAAATTTCCTAAACCTGCCTATTTCACCCCTAAAAACTCCTTTCAAAGATAAAAGCTTTAGTTTACCACTGGTATTTCATCAGATTTCTTCCTTCTTCTTTGAAATTGTGCAAGATTATATTTAAGTAGATGGCTCATAAGAATAAGACAAATGAAAAGAAAACTATATAGAAAAAGCGAAAAAAATAACATCTGGCTCTCTGTCTTTGGTTTTTAGCTTCACTATTAACATTTGAATATATTCCAGCTTCAAAGCTGCTATTTATTTTGGGGATTTGAAGTTGCTAATTATACCACTATTCTCTATGTTTTGTGTTCCATTTGAGGAATTGAAGCTTGAACTAAAATGATAATTTTATTTACTGGAAAAATCTAGATTTGCTAAATTTCAAGGCCAAGGCTAACAAGAGCTCTCAGGAGCTGTACCCCCAAATTGAACTTGCCTATGTACTCTGACTTACCATACTCACACTACAACAAAGGCCTTCTCAGGTAGACTTCTGTGAAGAAAATACTTAGTGGAGCATGTTGTTTGTGGTATGGACATTGTTCATCTACAAATATTTGTGTTTAATGACTGATAATGAAAATTATTAATGTAATAATATGTTCATTTAATCATAGCGGGTGCCTTTGTCTACCAGGGTTCTCAGTGGGTAAAAGATAACATACAGATACAATATAGAATAGGTTAAATTAAAGTTATTTTATCCTAAGTTGTATTTGGAAATATTAGTATAAATTCACAAATCTTTTTGTGTAATACATTTCCTGTAACTGTCCATGGAAATGCTTAGAAACAATGAAAGAAGCCCCTTCTAAGAAGTATACAGTGTCAAAGATCACTGCTAGTGTCCAGATTATGGTCTGGATATATCATTTTCAACCAAAAAATAAAAAAAAAAAAAGAAACACAAAAACAGGGCTTCCCATAAAAACCATGTATTTATTCTATGTTTGAGACAGAACATGAATAAGATGAGTCTGGAACATTTTGATTACCACTGAAGTTATAAGCACTATGAAGGTCTTACCAGAAAGACTCAAGAGAAAACTTGAAGCAGCAGTCATTGGGAAAAGACGGAAATTTGCACATCAAAAATTTGAGTTGTCAGCTGAGGCTTAATCAACCAAGCTCCCTGAGACCGGTCCTTCTGAAGATTTGAGCAGTATATTTCCATGAGTATATTTCCATGACTGCCAAAATAAACAACTTTGGCTTATTTAAAAATATAAAGTTGGTTTTTTAAGAATATAAATGGTCCTTCTGAAGATTTGAGCAGTATATTTCCATGACTGCCAAAATAAACAACTTTGGCTTATTTTAAGAATATAAAGTTGGTTTAACATTTAAGACTTATGAAATGAATTTCATTGTATTAACAGAAGGAAAATATAGAAATACATAATTTTATTTATATATATGTACTTTTTGAAAATTACTACATTTTCTTTGTTCACAGAAGATATCATTGCATGTATAAAATATCATGAGAAATCTATAAAAGGTATTGGAAAATATAATTTTGTTTAACAAATTCATAAGATAACAGATCAATAGACCAAATCAAGTGCAATTTGTAGACAATAGCCATAAACAAATAGAAAATAAAAATCAATTCCATTGACAATATCATCCAGAAATATGACCTATATAAAGTTATCAGTATTTATGCTAGTACTGTATACATAAAATTAAGAAACATTGCTGAGAGTAATGAAATATGACCTAAATAAATGGAGTGATAAACCTTTTTCCAAGAATTATAATCCTCAATCTTATTAAGATGTCAATTCTTTTCAAGTGAATTTACATAGATTCAATGCAATCTAAGCAAAAGCTCAGCAGGATTGTTATTGGAAAAGTTGACACTAATTCTAAAATTTATAGTTAAGCGTAAAGGACCTAAACAACATAAACAATTTTGAAAAAGGAATTTGGAGGAATTACAGTGCCTGATTTTAAGACTTCCTGTTAAGTTATACTAACTATATAAAGAATATGTAAGAATAGAAATAAAATACATGGTGTGGAATACAGAGACCATGAATATAGGAAAGATAGGAAGAATATAGAAAAACATACGAAATATATTTGTGGGGTTAAAAAAAGGAAAGCTTAGTAAAAGATCTTTGTAATGTTAAGTTGAACAAGGATTTTGTAGATAGGACCCAAAAAGTATTGTGTTCAAAATTATGATATAATTTCTCTAACCTTATTAGTCATCCTCTATAAGACACCTTTTAAAAATGAAATGTAAATATATGGAGAGAAAATAGTTGACATAGATTATTAGACAAAGGACTTGGGTATACACTTCATAAGATCTCTACAACTTCAAGATGATTAATGATCCAGTAAAAAGGGGGCAAATCCTATCTAATAATAGACAAATATGCAAATTGACTGCACCTTCGCTATGCCCAAGCCACGCCCACCAGCCAAGCAACGCCCACCAGCCAATCAGGGCGAGTATGCAAATTACCCCAACAAAGATGGCAGCTAATTTGCATATCAAGAAAGCATCGAAAGAAGCCAAGAGCTGCAGAAGGGAGTAAAGCTTCGGAGAAGCAAGCAAGCCGGGGGGAGGAGAAGGGAGGAGCAAAGGCAGGGCCGGGGGCGAAGGGAAAAGCAGGCGGGCTGGCGGAGAAGGCGGGGTGGGCGACAAGGGAGGAGCGGAGGCAGGGTAGAGTGCAGCAGGAAATCCTATTGCAGGATTTTTCCTGCAATGGGAACGCTAGTATTTGAATAAACACTCACCCAAAGAAAATATATGAATATCTTGTAATCATATGAAGAGACACAACATTAACAGTCATCAGGGAAATGCAAATTAAAACCACAATGAGCTCTAGCCAGTTTTGCTCAATGAATAGAGCATAGGCCTTCAGACTGAAGGGTCCCAGGTTCAATTCCGGTCAAGGGCAATACCTCAGTTATAGGCTCCAGCTGGGCCGGGCCCTGGTAGAGGTGCATGCAGGAGGCAACCAATCGATGTGTTTCTCTCACATTGATATTTCTTTCTGTCTTTCCCTCTTTCTTCCACTCTCTCTCAAAATCAATGAGAAAATGACCTTGGGTGAGTATTAAAAAACAAAACAAAAACCACAATGAAATACCAATACACCACCACTAGAATGGTTAAAATCAAGACTTGTCAAGTATTGGTGAAGATGTGGAGTAGTTTATTATCTCATACATTGCTAGTTAGAGAAGAAAAGAGTTTGGAAATTTATAAACTTAAATTGCTCACATAATGAAGTAGTTTCACTTTTGGGTATTTACCAAGAGAAATGCAAACTGTATATATAGAGTGACTTATACACAAATGGTCATATTGGTTTTATTTATAAAAGTTTCAACTATAAAAAATACAAATACCTATCAATCAAGTGAATGAATAAACATTGTGATGTATACTTAGTATTCCTATCTAATAAAGAGGAAATATGCAAATTTACCATCACGCCGTCACAAAGATGGTGGCGTCAATGGCCACAAGATGGCGGCGCCCAGTCCCCTCAGCCCCGCCAGAGTCCCATAGTCCTTTCAGTCAAGCCAGGGGGGTGGTAGGCACAAGGTGCGGCTGGACCCGCCCTCAGCCCCCCAGCTGACCAGGGCCGGCCCAAGGCGCAGGCAAGCCTCGTAGGGCAGCTTCCCAGCCTATGCCTGAGGTACAGCAAGCCTTGGATGTTGGCTGCCCAGCCACCTAAGGTGAGCCCGAGGCGTAGCAAGCCTCGGATGTCAGCTGCCCAGCCACCTAGGGAGGGCCTGAGGAGCAGGCAAGCCTCGGATGGCAGCTGCCCAGCTGCCCAGGGCTGCCCGAGGCTCAGGTAACCAGGGCCGGCCTAAGCTTGCACTGCCGGCAGTGGCAGCAACAGAGGTGTGATGGGGGCTTTGCCTTCCCCTGATGGCCAGGTCGCCTCCCGCCCCTGAGGGCTCCCAGACTGTGAGAGGGGGCAGGCTAGGCTGAGGAACCCCCCTCTCCAGTGCATGAATTTTCATGCACTGGGCTTCTAGTATAAAGTAATAAAATGTTATTAAAAACACAAAAAGAGATGAATTTCATAAATGGCCTGCTGAGTGAAAAAAAAAAAAACTGATATGAGTATAACCTCTATAATTTTACTCATATGAATTTTTAGATGGGCAAAACTAATCTTTAATCAGAGAAAGTAGAACAGTTGTTACCTCAGGCTGAAGAATAGGATGCAAAGCATGAGGATAATTTAAAAAAATCCTTCTGGGGTAACAGAAATATTTTATAATATTTATTAAAACGGTAGCTCCAAAATTAAATGTTTTGATACTTCAAAGTGTATAAAGAGACTAAAAACACCAGACACAAAAGGATGTATACTGAAATCAGTTGGAAAATAATTGACTGTTACACATGCATACACACACAGTGGTTGTTTCTGAAACGCTACTTGACAGCCATACCAACAGGAATTACAGATGAACTGGGTAGCGATACAACCCATTTCGATAATTTCATCAGCCATATCATTCAACTACCTGCAATCAGGAAGAAATATGGTAACTTTAAATCTAAAAAAACAAGTGCCAATTTATCCTTAGAGAAGGCATTTAAATAATCCCTTAAACTTAAAAACTAAGGTAAAATAAGGAGTACAATGCCAAGTGCATGCATATTTCTTAAGGTTTAAAGAAAATTTAATTCCAGTTCTTTCAGGTGCCAGCTATACTAGTCCTGCTAGTATCCAAACCCATCTCCTTTCTCAGAGTTCTAAGATAAAACACGGAGATTCCTGCACTATTGCTGATACATCAATAGAAATTGTTGAGAAGCACTGACAAAGGTCAAAGTTAAATTACATGTGGGGTGGATAAGACTCAGTTCATCATACAAAGCAAAATAGATGAATTTGACTCCAAAAAAAAAAATTAAAGAACTATATATCAACATCACTTAGAACAAATAAAACAAATAACACACTAGAGGGAAAATTCCCTTGGGCTCTCCTGTTGCTTCTCCTATGCCCTTCCTTGTTTCACTGTCCTACGTGTGTTTTTTGCTGTGGCCAATAAATTCTGGCTTGCTTTGTTGCATGTTTTCTCCTGACTGAAATCTTCCTTCAAGAAGACAAGAACAGAGGTCTCGTCCTCTTGCCGGTAACACTAACAATAAAATGAACATATAAATCACTACACAGTAAGTCCATGTATTAGTGATATAATGGGTGCAATTATCTGCTGCATAGCAGGTAAAAATACCCTAATATTGGGATTAAAAAAGTACAATAAAAATAATGAGTCAGAGTATAATATCTACAATTATCAGCACTAATATATATATTTTTTTAATCTTACAATTTCTTTAATATTTTAAAAAATTGATTGTATAGTAATATATGTTCAACTGCAACTTTCAGACAACTTGTGAGTTAAGCACATTTGAGAAAATGCCTTTCCTGATCAGTAAATAAACACAACCTGACAACTGGAAAGAACTGTACTTAGTAATGTTAGTCAATGCCATAAACTGCAAATGTTTAATGGTTAAAACAAAGAGGGTTATTTCTTAAGTCCATAATGTTGAAAATAGATTTGCTTTCCTTTGTATCACTACCTCCTATTGGTGATTTGGAAATTAAGCATCTATTTATACTGGGGCCTTGCCGTAGTCAACACATGCCTTGAAATTCATGATGTGCATCTATTAAGTAGACAGGAGGGGACATAGTAAAGTGATTAATGTGGGAAGGTTTGATGGCCAAGGTCTAAAAGTTGTGCATGTATTTTCTGTTCATTCATGATTGATTATATTAGCCACATGGCTGTATTTAATGTCAAGTATGGATAATTTATTGCACAATGTATCATTGAAGAAAACAAATGGCATCTAGCAATCTCTCCCACCAGATTTTTAAATCCATCTATCCTTACATTAAAATTTGTATCTATAAACAAATAAAATTAAATAATTAAATAAAATTCTAGTATAAAACAATACAATAAAAAATAGAAAAAAAATGCTAAACTAGCTCGGCTGGCATGGCTTGGGGGTTGAGCGTTAACCTATGAAGCAGGAGGTCACAGTTGAATTCCAAGTCAGGGCACATGCCTGAGTTGTGGGCTCAATCCCCAGTAGGGGGTGTGCAGGAGGCAGCTGATCAATGGTTCGCTCTCATCATTGATGTTTCTACCTCTCCCTCTCATTTCCTCTCTGAAATAAATAACAATATTTTTTAAAAATCTAAAACACAAGGCATGCATACAGGTTATGTGTAATGAAATAACAAACAGTAGATTTCTAATCCAGAAAAATAAGTGGCAGAGATCAGTAGAATGATACATTCAAAATAATAAGGTAACTGTTCAACAGGAAATCTAAGGACAACTAAACTAACATTCTAAAGTAATGATGAAGTAAAAACGAAGATACTGATGGCTTCCAGATCCTCCTAGAAAGAAGGGCTAAACATGCACTTCACCAAAAGGAAGAAAACAAGAAAGAAATGTGAGCAAATGATTTAGTAAATCTAAATTATAATTAACTGCAGAAGTAGTTGAATATGTGATGCATGTATTTTGAGACCATATTATTCTTATGATTGCTCAATTTAAAGAGAAATTACAATAAATGTAGGTTAATACAAACCTAATATGATAAAGAATCTCTCCCTATATTATTTGATTTTGACAAATGCTGACTATACTTTATGGTCTCTTACACATACGAATTGTCTTCCTATCTAATAAAACCCTAATATGCAAATAGACCGAATGACAGAACAACTGAACAACCGGTCACTAGGACGTGCGCTGACCAAGTTCTGGTGATCCCAGGCATTCCTTGGGCTTTATAGCAGTATAATGGCAACCTCTGCCTCCAACTTCAAACTGTCTTCCTGTGTGACTTTTTGTGTACTACATGCTTCTTATAAGGACACCACTCATAAGACTTAGAGCCCTATGGTAAGATATGTACACATATAATACCTTAATAAAAAAAAAAAAGACTTAGAGCCATTATGCTGTTGCTTCAAGCCATTGAACCTGAAATGAGATGCTGAAAGTTCTACTTTGGGCTTCCAAACAAAAATATAAAAAATTTATAAAAGCCATGCACTGCCTGTGCCTCCTTTAATCTGTTAGTCTTAGGTAGCAGAAATAACACCCCATTTGATTTCTTCAATGTTGAGTAAAAGGGAAAAAGATGGATTGTATTTCCAATGATCATAAAGAAGTCAAGGACACTTTAACTTTCTTAGTTGCTTTCAATAAGATAGAATATAGATGAAAAAATTAATGATAATTACAGTGATTGAATTCTATGCTGGTATGCCTTTCCATGACTATGAGAAATGTTAAAATTTGCAATTAGAATTTTCTCTCTGAAAGGATATTATCACTAAGGGCAAACGTGTATTGGGTCATTTTCAGCTGTACTGCTGAGTTTCAGTTATATTGGCATCCATCTTCAATGTGTGATCATAACCCTAAAGCATAAATCCAGACCTTAAGATTTCAGATCAATTTAAAACCTCTTTTCTTTTCTAATGCTGCTAAACTATATGCGAAATCTGGCATCTTTTCCTTTGCTAAATTCCTATATTCATTAGTAGAGAAAAAATGTTCCTGTAATAAAAAAACTACTAAATACCTTATTTTCCATAGACGTTTCCAAATCATTATTCTCTTTATGGGGTGATTCAGTTTTGTTAATGTTCCATGGGGCAGTAGAAATAATATAATAATATACTTTTTTTTTATATATGAAATGGATACTAACCTTCAATTCCCGTTCTCATCAAGATTCTTTATTGTCTATTTTAAGCAGGTTTTTAAAATACCCCAAGAAGCCATGCTCTTTGCAGCTGTCTAAAACGGTAAACCATATCCTTCATCTCATTTATCTTGGACATATTGCTCTAGTCTACTGAATTTATTATCTCATGATATAAATGTCCAGAGATAAAGATACCAACATATTCAAGCAAGAATAAAGTAAACAAAAATTGGGTCAATGTTTGCCAAAATTAGCACAAAGTGTAAAATATAGTATAGATGTGTAATTTGAAAGTTTATTGCCATGTAATCCTTATTAATTATAAAGGGGAAAACAACTTTACAGTTGAGAAATCTGTCATTCATCAACTTAACCAAGCATACAAAGTTAATATGACTAGTAATGACTCAAATGAACAACATCCACCTATCTAATAAAACCCTAATATTTAAATAGACCAAACGGTGGAACAACCGAACAACTGAACAACCAGTCGCTATGAAGTGCGCTGACCAAGTTCTGATGATCCCAGGCATTCTTGTGGTAAACCATCACTTCTACTGTACTCTTATGAAAAATACATAACAAATCAGGAGAAAACACAACATACACTGTCATTAAAGGACATTCTAAAGTTTTCAGCTCAGGAAAAGCAAAGAAACAATGAAGAACTGTGTTGGAAGAGATTAGGGAGAAATGACAACTAAATGCATTATTTGATCCTAAATCAGATTCTGGACTAGGAAAAGGAAATTAGTTGGACAATTCAAATAATTTGAATAAGATTGACAGATTAGTTATTTGTATTGTGCCAATTCAGTTTTCAGGGGTTTAGAATTGGCTATATGACATTAAGTTTTAAAGAAAATGAATGAAAGATATATAAAAATTCTTTGAAATATTTTGTATATCTGATTTTATTTTAAAATAAAAACTTTAAAAAAGCATTGATAACATAAAGATTGTGACAGATATTAGACTTTTTAAATAAAACTGGGGATAAGCATGAACAAAATTGTAGTACTTTTTCATTTTAAAACCATTATCTTAAAATATAAAATCAGCCCTAACGGGTTTGGTTTAGTGCAGCGGTAGTCAACCAGTGGTCCATGGACCACTGGTGGTTCGTGAGGTCTGAAAGGTTGGCGACCACTGGCTTAGTGTATAGAGCTTCAGCCTACTAACTGAAAGGTCCTGGGTTCGATTCCAGTCAAGGGCATGTACCTCAGTTGCAGGTTCCTCCCTGGCTGGGCCATGGTCAGGGCACATGCGGGAGGCAACCAAGCAATGTGTTTATGTTACATCGATATTTCTCTCTGTCTTTTCCTCTCTATTCCACTCTCTCTAAAAAATCAATGGAAAAATATCCTGCACCCTCTCCATTCCAGGACCCCTCAGGGGATGTCTGACTTCCAGTTTAGGCCCAATCCCAGGTATCAGGCCTAAACCAGCTGTCAGACATCCCTCTCACAATCCGGGACCTCTGGCTCCTAACTGCTCACCTGCTTGCCTGCCTGACCGCCCCTAACTGCCGTCCTGCCAGCCTGATCACCCCTAACCACCTCTGCCTGCTGGCCTGATCGCCCCTAACTTTCCCCCCCTGCCAGCCTGGTTGCCCCCAACTGCCTGCCTGCCGACCTGGTCATCCCAACTGCCCCCTCTGCCAGCCTGGTCACCTCATGCAGCCTTCTGTTCAGTCGTTTGGTCATCACACACTAACCCCCCTGCAGGCCTGGTTGCCCCACACAGACTGCTGTTTGGTCGTCCTTCTGGTTGTTTAGGTCGTGATGGCCCCTTGTTTTTTATATATTAGCATTATACATACATATATGTACATGTGTGTATGTTATTCTGGAACAAGTAAAAGATAGAGGTTTGATGAGAACTTTAGAGAAAATGAAGATTCAATTACGAAAAAGGCAATAAAGGAATAAAGAATGTGATGACTACGCTATAGCCACAAGGTTTGCTGAAATGACTATGAGTATTACTCAAAATAAAAATGAATAGCTACAGCAATATAGATGACTCTTCTCAGAGATGGAAGAGCAAACTTGGCATCAAAATCCTTCCACCGAAAGACTAACAGAGAAAAGTGCATTGATTGTTTAGCTAGTGTGACAGACAACATCACACTCTGAGGGTGACTCTAAAAATGATCCAGAAGTTTCAGAACCAGAATTGTAAATGAAGGTGAGATTACAAAGACAATCAAAGCTACAACACTATAAAAAGATAAACTGAATTTAAACAATTTCTAAATGACATAAATGAGGAGAGATGATGGAAGTGGTTTACTTGCTAAATTATTCATTAATATTGTATTAAGATATTCAATTATTTGCTTTAACAAAATTCTTCTCTCTTTCTCTCTTCTCACTCCCTCCTTACCTCCCTCCTATCCTCCCCCATTGTAGTCAAGTAAGTTTATAAATCTAATAGATTTTTATATGAAAAATAACAAAAGAAATAAACTGCAGTAAATCTTAAAGAACAAAATTTATTTCTGGAAGATATTCAAGCAAGAAGCAGTAATTAAGTTTTGCTCTCTAGAACATGAAAACAATGTCTTATAAAGTTGTGGTTGATTCTCTAACACAGGACTAAGTGATAGATAACCTCATTTGTATGCCAGTTATATATTTTGCTTGTCTTTACCTGAGGAATCCCATAACAATTTGGCTTCTTATAAATAAATAGCTTACAAGAAATTATATTTTCAGTGATTTAGGAAGTTCAAACACAGTCAACCTTAAATATTGGAAGGTCAGTCTTTCAAACAAATTAATTGAATTATTTTAAATTACAAAGTGCATAGATTCTTTGAACTGATGAAAACTAATCTGGTCAAAATTCTGCCTTGTTTTTCTCTTTCAATTTGTTTTCTTTTCAAGTGCTATTATATAAATTAATGGGAAATATATTTGAAAAAATTATATATTCATGCATACAGCTTATTTTATCAAATAGCTATATGTATTACTCAAATTATCTTTTATTTTAAACTTTCTTCTGATCTCAAGATTTATAGGCTATTACCAGACCTAAACAAGGTGTGTATGTATTTTCCTCTAAGTTGATGTACATTTAGCATTCTCATTTGTTCTATTGCCTGAAGTGAAGTTATAAACACCTGAACTTAATTTTATTTTAAAGAAAGTGTTATCTCAATGGAGTTTGAATTTGTCAATCAAATCTATCTCTTTTTCTTCCCTTGTTCTTAAAATAACTTTTCTTCTCTAAACTTCTACATTGAGCCAAAATATACAATCACTATGCAAAAGCTTACCATTTATGTAATAAGTGAAAAGCAGAAGAAACATTCAATGTTATAATTAATTTTATTATAAGACAAATATTCTTAAATGCATTTTTAAAGAACTGCTTTACATTGTTTTTTTTTAATTTAAAATTAGAGTAGAATAATAAAATAAAATATTTGGCATATATGTTAAAACTATAAGTTCTTATAATGTACACAATAATAATTTTTTAAAATATATTTTTATTGATTTCAGACAGAAAGGGAGAGAGAGATAGAAACATCAATGATGAGAGAGGATCATTGATTGGCTGCCTCCCGCACGCCCCTCACTGGGGATCAAGCCCTCAACGTGGGCATGTGCCCCCAACTTGAATCTAACCTGGGACCCCCTCAGTCCACAGGCTGAGGGTCTGTCTATCCACTGAGCAAAACCAGATAGGGCCACAATAATAATTTTTAAAAATATATTTTATTGATTTTTTTACAGAGAGGAAGGGATAGGGGGAAAGAGTTAGAAACATTGATGAGAGAGAAACATCAATCAGCTGCCTCCTGCATACCTCCTACTGGGGATGTACCCGCAACCAAGGTACATGCCCTTGACTGGAATCAAACCTGGAACCCTTGAGTCTGCAGGCCGATGCTCTATCCACTGAGCCAAACCAGTTAGGGCCACAATAATAATTTTTTAATAAATCTGTGCTTCAGCATGTTTTGCTTCTTAATTTAATGGCCAGAATCATCCACAGTTAAATAATTTTCTACATAAACGTCTATTTTTTCATATATAAATAAATCTTCTATATAAATCTATAACTATACACACATGCATAGAAAATTATAGTAATAGAATAAAATATGCTCTTCATAGGTTTCAGAAGCTTTTCCTCCCTTTGAGCACTATACAACGAATGTATTTCAGATCACTAATACATATATGTATCTAATTCTTTTGAATTATTATTTTTATTGTAATGAGTATAATTAACTTTATTTTCATATTTTATATAAATTATACTCCAAAATATTTTAAACTCCTCCCCCAGTCAGTTGTGCATGAGTGTAGCTGTTTATCATCACTGTAATATATTGTAGAAGTTATCAAACTCTGTAATACTTGCTGATCTGAAAGAAAACTGTTGTGTGTTTTTTTCTTAACTTACACTCTATGATTATGATAAATATGAGCATCTTTGTTATAAGTTTATTTGCCATATATCTTTCTTCTTTTGTGAAATGGCTTTCCATGACCCATCTTTGGATATTTCCTTACTAATTCATATCAGCTCTTTAGAGATTCAGGTTCATTAATTTTTTTTTCAAAATTATTATCAATATTTTCTTTCATTCTCTAATGTTTTAATTTTTAAAATCCATTATATAGTAGTTTATAAATAGCTTTTAGATGTTCTATGTTACAAAAAATGTGCCCTAATCAAACACACACAAAAAAACATTCTGATGTTTTTGAAAATGACTTTGGCATATAGTCTTTATGTTTTAAAATGACTTATCTTTCTTATAAACAGGACATGGAGAAAGTTAGATGGCAGGAAAAGGCCAAAATACACCATGCTCACAGTTGTATTTGGGCAGAGGAAACCAGCTGTATCTTCAAAATTCCTGAACATGCATAACTGTGAAATATACGCATAGTATCTCACCTAATAAACAGATTTGGAAATACTTATTCTATATAAATAACCTAAATTAAATACACCTAGAATGCATCAAAATTTTGTTTATAACTGTAAAAACTTGTAAAAAAAAACACACAAAAAATGGATGCATATCTTGTAGATTTGTTTGTTTACAAGGTAAATGTGGAAATATAGAAGTCAAACTGAATGAGAATCAACATGAACATCTTCCCACTGAGCAAGATAAAAATCCAAGCAAGGCTTGTAAGCACCATTCAGTAGGCTGTGTTTTCTTATGGAGTAACTAGAGGCCCGGCACACGAAATCATGTGTGGGTAGGGTCCCTAGGCCTAGCCTGTGATCAGGGCCATCTTCTGCCCGCTTGCCAGTCCCCACCCTGCCGCCACTCACCCCAGTTTCCCGTGATTCCCCGTTCACCATCCAGAGATCAGAGCCTGCAGGCTTTGAGGAGGGACCAAGAGGTGGTCAATGCACCTCATAGCGACTGGTTGATCAGTCATTCTGGTCATTATGCCATTATGGTCACTGGCCTTTTATTATATAGGATAGTTATCTCTTGATACTATTTGCACATTTATCTTTGCTAGAATTATTAGTTTTAATGGTCTGCTTAATACCATTTCCCTTATCTCATGGGTTCTTCTTTGGTCCAATTTTCACATGTTTTATTTTATTTTGCTGGAGTATGTCCTTTAACAATTCTTTCAGAGCTTTGGCAAATTTGAATCCTTAATTCTCTCTGTCTCTCTATCTCTGTCTCTCTCTCTGTGTGTCATATTTTCATTCACAGATTATAAGTCTCTTTATTAGATGTGATGTTTGCTCATTACCATGACTGGAGTAAACAGGGTACTATTATCTATCTGAACCTCCTTGTTTTCAGCTATCCTATGACTCCAGCATAACAAAGGCATGAATAAATGTATTACATCAACTTAATGTTGAATGAAAATAAATTCAATTTTATTGCATCATAATTAAAACTAAGAAAAAATATAGACCTTAACCCCAAAATTTTCTACTAGGTCTATAGCAAAAAAAAAAAAGAAAGAAAAATTAGAAAATACAACTTCATATCAAACACACACTATGTTCATGGTATAGAAGATGTCAGTGTGCGTGGGAGGCCATAGCAGAAGTGCCCCAGCAGGACTGATGTCTTTTAGCACATTCTGCACTGACCAAATATCCATCATGTAAAGTGTAAGGGGAAAGAGTTACATAGAGGCAGAAGCGTTTTTCTAGGCTAATTGGGAAGTGACAGTGATTTAGCAGATTCTTCAGCCTGACTGAAATTTCAAAACAAACAAACAAAACAACAAACAACTTCACCTTGAGACTTTTCCTACTCCAGGGAAATAAGGTAGATGGAGAATGGTAGTGGCCCTTAGTTAATTTCATCCAAGTCATATGAGGCATTTTCCAGATATGCTGGAGAGAAGATTCTGTATGTGGTTGTTTCTGTGCAATTAACAAAATTTCATTACATAGTCTCCAGGATTGCACCCATAAAGGCTCCCACAAAGGCTCCCACAGGGAATTCATACCCCACGTTACCCCTCTTCTTTCTATACATCCTCCTGGGTAGTCTCTCAATCTGCTGCTTTTATTTGCTACTTTTTGCAGCTTTAGCATAATTTGGATGAACATAAAATTATTAGTTCTTAACCTTGTTTCTGAGAACATCCTGCCACTCAGCTTCAAATGCTTTTTTTTATTTGTCTGTGTTTTTCTCTTTTTTATTCTGGCAATAATTTCTACTGTGTCTAATTAGTTATTTTTCTTACAACCTGCTACATTTGTATTGATGCAATGTTCTTTAGTATTCATCTAAAGGTATCATTTATTAAAGACAATAACACAGTTGATGTTTTCTTTAATCATTGTTCTGTTTGTGGAGGGAGAATTACTGTTTCTCTTTTAAGATGACTGCTGACTTACTATTTGTGGCTTTATATTTATATTTGAGTTTGAGATGTTTCAACTTGGTGCTTCTTTTCTGGTTATAGAAGTAGAAGTATGTCATGTTCACATGATGAGTGTGAATATGACTAATTGTTGGCATGATGCAGGCACATTATTTTTCCTGCTAGTTTCCAACCATTCAAATCCCCAGACTCTTTAGCTCAAGAATTCATATTGGTTCTTTGAGACAATGGCAAGTATTACCTGTATTCTGTGCTCTAGTCATGAGAACAGGATCTAAAATAAGGACAGATAACCTAGATGCTCCATATTCAATGCCCAGGAAAATACTGATGGCTGCCCCAGAGCACATTCCTGATCCTGTATCCACTACTACCTAACTGTGTGCATTTGAAACTGACCCTTTCTTTCTATATTTCCTTTGCTGTGCATGATTTACAGCGTGATTTCCTACATAGATCTGGGCATAGTGTTTCCTATTGCTGCCTAACAAGTTGTCATAGACTGAGCAACCTGAAGCTTTAAAACATCCATTTATCATCTCACAAGTCTGAGTCTGTTGGACTGGGTCCTCAGCTTAGGTACTCACAAGGCTGAAATACATGTGTTGTCTAGGTTATATTCTTTCTGGAGGAGCCTGCTTCCAAACCCACTCCATGGTTGGCAGCATGTGCTTGTGTGAGGTTTGGGACTGAGGCCTCCATTTCCTCACTGGGCATCAGTGTGGTCATTCTCAGCTGTGAGGGATCACCGTATTCCTTGAGTCACGACCCTCTCCATCTTCAAACCCAGTAATGGTACCATGAATTTTTCTTGTGCTTCAAATTTCTCTGACCCTGTCTTCTGCCACCAGCAGGAGAAAATTCGCTGCAATTTTTAGGGCTCCAGTTATTGCAATGGGCCCACCCAAGATATTTTATGTCCAACTATGTCATATCTATATATACAAAAGGCTAATATGCAAAGGGAGTTTGACCAGGAGACTGGGAGTTTGATAGCTCACTATGACGTGTGCTGACCACCAGGGGGTGGCACGAAACAAAGGAAGGCTCCAGACGGTGGCCAGCAGCCAGCAGGAAGTGAAGGAAGGCCAGGGCTGGTGGAAAGCAGCCGACGGCTGGGGAAGGAAGGTCCCAGCCGGCAGCCAGAAGGCCCCGATCAGCCCTGATCGCCAGCCAGGCCTAGGGACCCTACCCTGTGCACTAATTTTGTGCACTGGTCCTCTAGTAACATAATAACACAAATCATGGGAGTTGTAACTCATCACATTCATAGGTTTGGGGATTAGGATGGACAATCTTTGCATTGACGATTTAGAAATTTGACGGACCGCACTAATCTACTGTGTTTTCTGACTTTCAAAGATTTTTCAGAATTCTGATTTACTTCCAGAGTCATTCATATTTGTTGTTGTTGCTGTTTTGGCATTGATCTGGATATATTTCTTGACAAACCTATATTATGTGTATGTGTTTATGAATATTTATAATAATTTCTAAATATTTGAGGTAGAAATAGAAATCTATAGAATCATTCACTTATTCAAAATTTTATTAATGCTAAATTATAGAAGGGTCAAGAGATATGAGATGACACATGAAGATTTTTGTTTAATATGGATATTTCTATGGTGATAAGCATATAGTTCATCAATTAACAAATATGGCAAAAATGGAAAAAAATACCTACTATTTTTATTTGCCTCTTCTTCACCCCATTGGTATGGTAGGGATTCCCACTACATGGTTATGAGGATGGCCAAACACTGGATAGATGAGAACCATGGCAGTTTATTGGTCACAGATACAACCACATGACACATCATGCCATGTAGGGTCACACACAGAGGTTGTGTTCAGAAACAGAGTGAACAAGGAACTGTAGAAGGCAGAGGGACCTTTTCCTTGGAAGCAGAATGGGGAAAGGAACTTGCAATTGGGTCATTCAAAGCACTCCTGGTTTTACCAGATGTCAAAGCAGCTCATGAACCTTAATTTGATGTCTTACACCACATGGTAAAATTCTTAGCAGATAATTAAAATCATTAGGATGCTAATCAACTAGGACGTCATAGGAGAGAGGAGGGTGAGGGAAGACTTTATTGTGGAGCTGGCATTTAAACTGAGATCTGGATGATGAGGAGATAGGAATGTGAAGGTCAGGAAAGGCACATTTTATTTATTTATTTATTTATTTATTTATTTATTTATTTATTTATAAGGCACATTTTTAAGAAGTATATCCAACATGGAGGACCTTAGGTAGAAATAAATTTCCCTTGATGAAGAAAGAAAGAATTGCAATGAGATTGTAATGTCATGAAGAGTGAGGGAGTAATGAAAGTTGAACCTGAAAGCTAAATGATTTTCAGGTTTATCGCTTCTCGGCCTTTTGTCTAAGGTCAAGTGTAGTAAATGATTTTCAGGTTTGTGCAATAAATTTTAAACCAGCACAAGGAGTCATTGGTTTATATTCTGTGTGAGTTTGGAAGTCACCTGAGGGATTTAAACAGGGAAGTCATAGTCAGCATAAATTTTTTAATTAGGACAGGATGAGAATGGCTAGTAACAATGTACCATATTTTCCGGCGTATAAGACGACTTTTTAACCCAGGAAAATCTTCTATATGCCCAGTCGTCTTATACGCCGGAAAATACTGTACATTTAGAGAAGAGAAAAGGCTAATTACCCAGGTTAACAAATGCACTCTGACCTTCAGTGAGGAGGGACCAGCAAAATAAAATATGCCCAATCTGCCGCAGGCACATGAACATTAAATTACTTCTTTAGGCTTACAATTGTGAAATGTAAATTTGGTATCATCTACCTAATAAAAGAGTAACATGCTAATTGACCATAACTTTGTGACGCCCACCAGCCAATCAGGAGTGGGTATGCAAATGAACCCAATAAAGATGGCAGGTTAATTTGCATATGCAAGCGCCAAGCTGCCAGAAGCAGGGTGGGATGCTTATGTCATCACCATGGTGGCGAGGCAGGCATTTCGCACCATCCCAGCAGCTCTGGGCCTCTGGGCAGCGTGGGAAGACAGAAAGGTGGCTCTGGCCAGATCAAAGGTGGTGCCAGCAGCCAGGAGAAGGAAGGCCCATTCTTGCATGAATCTTTGTGCATCGGTCCTCTAGTTTATATTATATGCTTGGTAACAAAAGGTGAAAGAAAATTATTATACTGAAGAAGGGACACTAATAACCAATAATTTTAAAATTCATAGAAATTGCCCTAGCCAATTTTGCTCAGTGGCTAGAGTGTTGACCTGCATACTAGACGGTCATGGGTCTAATTCCAGTCAAGGGCAAGTACCTTGGTTGCAGGCTTGTAGACTCCATCTCTGATTGAAGCAGGAGGCAACCAATCCATGTGTGTCTCTCACATCGATGTTTCTCTGTGTCTGTCTTCTTCCCCTCCCTTACACTCTCTCTAAGAATCAATGGGGAAAAAATATCCTCAGATGACGATTAACCCTTTGCACTTGCTTGCTTTTTTCTCGATTCCTTTATTCTACTCAGGATTTAAATTTTTAAATACTCAAGATTTTACAAAGCACGGCAGTAGAATAAAAAACTGGAGTTTCTTTTCATACAAACTTATTTATTTGGATTTTTTAATATTTCAAATTATTGATACATTCAAAGAGTATAAAAAGAGCTGCTACAGATGCTAACTGTGTCGAGTCACACTCGACATCCGAGTGCAAAAGATTAATAACAAAGAATTCATAGAAATTAATGTATTTATTTTTAATATTAGAAAAGTTAATATTATATAATGCTTAAATACATTTTTCATGGGAATGCTTTTGTATATTATTTTTTGTTAGTTATATGGCCATGCTGTTTTGTTGTAACCTACCAAAACTTCCAGAGAAATGTACTAATAATTAAAACTCAGGCAGGCACACACAAGGAAGAAATGCAGTTTATGTTTCTCTACTATTCTACACCGTTCCCTGTTCTTTCTACGGGCTATTTTAAGCAATTATTTTCAACATTTTAATTTTATTTTTAGTTAAATTTATTGGTTAATAAGATTACTTAGGTTTCAGAGCAATTATCTTTGAAATGTTGCATCTTCTCTGCTATGATTCTATTAGGCTAATTTAGGAATTACATTTATACAGTAGTTTATAATACTTTGAAGTTACTGTCCTCTTTGTTTCATTTTCTTTAAAAAACACAATAAATATAATCAAACTGATTTGATAATGAAGAAAAATGTGCAAATAGTAAATCTACTTTATTGAAAATTTATTTCAAAGCCACATAGGTGACAACTAATTAAAGCACATTTAAAAAGCTATTTGAAATTCTTGCCACCTTAATATAATAAGAATATTACAAAAATTAAGAAAGCCCAGGAAATATCAATCTCCTTGAAAAATAATCTCTTTGAAATGCTGAGGGGAATGTGTTTATAATCCCAGTAATAGCAAATTATGTGAATATCTCAGTGAATGTGGCAGAATAGTAAAAATAATTATCAATAAAAGTCTGTAACAGTTCCAAATCTTCAATGATAAAAAATAAAAATCTGGTTATTATATTATTGACCATGAATAAAAATCATTTAAATGCTATTTATGCTAATATAAATAAATATAGGTATTGACAGATTATTAAATTATCTTTATTGTGGCAAAGGAAACAAAATAGTTAAGTTTTAAATTCTTGAAAACTGGAGTAGGGGAGAGAAGATGCTCAGACTTACACATGAATTACAAATTGCCAATTAGAGAAATAAAAGTTCAGTTGATAGAGGATAATAGAAGCCTTGTGAGAGATTAAATGAACTGCAAAAATTGCAAAGCACACACAGAGAAAGACAGTCATTTCCAAGGAACTATGAACTAATCAGTTGGTGGCACAACAGATGAACTGAAGATAAAACCCTCAGTAGCAAAATCACCACACCTGGGTACTGCAAACTTCAGCTGGAGGATTTCTGCTTAATAATGCATTTCAGAGCTTCCTTTGGCTTTTATCATAAAGTTATTGAAAATGTTGTTGTGCCAGTGGGTGTGTGATGGTATTTTGATACATCATCTATTTGACCAAGGTGTCTGAAGAAAGGCACAATCTTCTATTTAGAATGATATTCTTTTGAACAAGATCCCATCCTCATCCCTAGTCTTCTCCTACCACACAGCAACTACACAAGCATTTACATTTTTCTTGAAATTTTAACAATTTATTCAAATTTTGGAATGAAGAGTAGTATACTGATCAACCCAACGTAGTTCTCTTTAATTGTGACCCTCACCGTACTTACTACTGATTGTTAAACTATGAGTGCAGAGACTGTGAGCTCCTTGTGTTCCTCTGATGTTTTTCACCTCTCACAGGACTCAGAAGTGAGAGCTGTTCACAATTTCATCTGCATGGTTTTATGAAACTTTTAATATGGCTAATTTTACACAAGCTTATTCATAGTTTCCAACTTGATATAAATAACCAACAGGGGTCAATTTGCTTTCTATCATTATATTATGTATTTCTTTTCACATTTTTGATGTTTCAGCTTTAATCTATTCCTTTGAATAATTTTATATTACTTTTTAAAGTTGTTTTCGTTATTATAAAAATTGATACAATAAAGAGTTTGTGTATCAGAAATCTTGATTTCTTATATCAAAAATGTAAACAAATTCACCTTCACCAAATTTTGATGACAGGCCTCCTAGATTGTACATATTTATGCTTTAATCAATATATGACAATTCACATTGCTACAGGCTTACTGCTGGGACTGACAGCAGACCCTGAGTGACAGATAAATGGGTTACTCTGACACATGTTTGAGAGAGGGCTAAGGGACTGCTTGGCTAAAGGAAATGGACAGCCCCATTTGCCTGCCTCCTTAAGCTTTTATTGTAGCAAGAGCTTGAACTAAAATTAATCTCTAGATATATCAGCAGAGTAAGTATCCTTGAGAAAGCAAATGCTTCTACAAGGTTGGGTCTAAAGACTAAACATAGAGATTCCAGCAAAACATCCAGGGTTCAGACTTGTTTGGAAAAGTCAAGGCAGGGGCTGCCACCTTCAGCAAGGTCCCCCTAGAGGCCCCTGACTTTTTGGAGAATCCTCTTTACACTTTCCAACCAAGTCCCGTGCTTCCCCACAGCTTACAAAAACTTTCTTGTGGCTGACTTTTACATTTTTGTATATCTGATGTGGAATGATATCTCATTTTTAAGGTTGACATTTTACTGATTACTGATCAAGTTGGAAATTTGTTTATGTGTTTATTAGAAATTCAGGTTTCCATGTATATAAACTTTATTTTTATAATTCTTCTCTTTTTAGTTAGATAGTTTTTATTTTTAAAATCAACTTGAGTTATTTATAAAATAGAGGCCTGGTGCAGAAATTCGTGCATGGGTGGGGTCCGGCCAGCCCGCCCCGATCGGGGCCAATCGGGGGCAGGGCCGGCCAGGGAGAGGGGCTGCAGGCAGTTGGCTGGCTGCCCTGCCCCCTGGTTGAACTCCCGGTTGAGGGGACAATTTGCATACTAGCCTTTTATTATATAGATGGTTATATGTGTTAAAAATATATTTGGTTCTTGTCCTAGTCGGTTTTCTGTGATTAAAGTGTCCAGTTCAGTAGTATTCTGATTGGTCAACCAGAGACCTTATCACCACATTACTGACAGCTGCAACAAGAATGCATATAATAAAAATTTTTAAACACATAAAAATATTTATGAAATGAAAATACATAAGGAAGATATAAATGCAACAGTCTTACCAGGCTATTTTCTTGAATCTTAAAAACATATTTAACATCCAAGAATATTGAATATGCAATTTCAGGATTTTTAAATTTATGCTGACATAAGCACACAAATTTAACCACCTGATAAATACTTACTGAGCCCTGGACCCAATGTCAGTCATGCACTAAGCACACCCAGTTCCTGTCCTCATGAAGCTAGGAGTCTAAGATAGCCTAATAGAATAATCTCAGAAGTAGGTAAATATAAACTGAAGGGGCTGTAAAAATCTACAGCTAACATGAGATCTAATGTTATATCCACCATGATTTGAAGGCAACCATTAAATTTAAACATTATTCAAATAAAAAGAAATAAATTATAGAAAGGTTACACAACATTCCGTCTTTAAATCATATGGATCTTTGTAGGAAATCATCAATTGTATATTGATTCTGCATAAAATCTGCTTTTGTAGCTTTAATTTTATGCTTTAGCTTAGCTCTTGTCTTTCTACATCTCTCTTAAAAAAACAAAACAAATCCAGGTTGTTGCAAATCTCTGAGTGAGTGAATCATGGGGCACTCTAAAATCCAATAAATACCTATTAGTAAAAATAAATACCTGTTGCTATAAGCCACTGAGATTTGTGGGGGTTTTTTTTGTGTGAAGCATAATAATACAGAAACCTAAAAAAAAATGTCAATTATATCATCAATGTCAGATAATTCTAAAATAAGCAATGTGAACCCTGATGAAAATTCTAAAATAAGCAATGTGAACCCCGTCTGGTGTGCCTCCATTGGTTTGGCATTATCCTGTGCATCAAGAGGTTACTGGTTTGATTCCCAGTAGGTCACATGCCCAGGTATCTGGCTAGATCCCCAAAAGGGGAGACAGGAGGCAGCCTATCCATGTTTCTCTCTCACATTTATGTTTTCCTCTCTCTCTCTCTCTCTCTCTCTCTCTCTCTCTCTCTCTCTTCTCTCTCTCTCTCTCTCCCCCCCTTCTTCTCTCTAAAATCAGTAATAATAATAATAATAATAATAATAAAATTTGAAATAAGCAATGTAAGAAATTTTGAACATTTAAAGTGTGAAAGAGAAAAATAAAACCCCAAGGTCTACCATACATATTATAAGAAAAAAAAATAGTTGTTTTTTTATTCAATATTTGCCATATGCTAATTCAGTGTACGTCTATATATCATGAAGTAAGATCTATTTTGATTAGTGATTTCATTTTGTAAACTTTTTTGATCCTATTCAATGTCACATGGAAGTTGTCATGGTTATAAGCAGCAAACTATTGCTTTCTTTTTAAATCCATTATTACGTCTTCTTTTAATTGGTTGTTCAATTTATTTATAATTATTTTAATTATTGATATATTTGTGTTAAAACATCTTATTTTATGTCTTATAATTTGTCTCCTTTCCTTCATTCTTACAGATTTGTGTGTTTTTTTCTTTCTGATAACTTGTTAGCTATTCATTGTTTTACTTTCAGTTGAGTATTCATGTCAAAATTTATAAGATAATCTTTTGACTTATTAAAGGTAAAATAAAATTAGAATGTTTCCACATTGCAGACAATGCAAGAATCTTAGAATTCTTAGAATGCTTTGTCTGCAATCTTTTTCCCATACCTTTGGCTTTACTATATATATATATATATATATATATATATATATATATATGCTTTAATTAATCTCTCTGTCTCTCTGTATATATGTATTTAATGTGTTATATTTAAAGCTCCACAATTTCATTTAAACTACCCTCACATTTATTTACCTCTGGCATTGCATCTCATGGCTTCCTTTATCCTCACAGTTCTATCTGTAATTGTTTCCAATGTCAGAAAATATTCCTATACATTTCCTTTAATCAGAGGCTTACATAGCTGACTTCTAGTTACTGTCTTTCTGAAAATTCACATTATCTTCATTTACAAATTATATTTTCACAGGGTATTGAATTCTAGATCGGCATTTCAAAGATTCCAGTCCATTGTCTGCTGGCCTCTATTGTTCTTTTGAAGAGTCTTTCTTTGAAGGGAATATGCCTTTTTTTTCTGGCTTCTTTTATTTTATTTTCTGGCTGCGTCCATAATTTTCCTCTTTGTCTTTGTTTTTGGCAGTTTTACTATGATGTTTCTGTTTTTTCTTTCTTTTTCTTTTGGTTTGCTTTTAGCTATTTTCTTGTTGCATGCCTGATTATTTTTGCATTAGAACCCCGAATTATGCATGAAGCATTACATAGCAATTTAAAGCCCTAATTGTTTTTTTCTTCCAAAAATGTTTGCTTCAAGAGTCAATTAAACTGAGGCAGATAACCTGAACTGCAGCTGACCGCGTCAGAGCCTGGTTTCCATTACTGTGAGTGCTGGGCTATTTTCTGTTTACCCGATTTAAGGCATATCTCTTCAGGGTCCCAAGTGAAAATTTGGCGTGTAATCCCAGCCGCTCCTCTCAGAATTCTTATTCGTATCCTCTCATCAACTCTATGCAAGTGTCCAAAACTCCAGTAAATTAATCAGTCTCTCAATGCAGGGAACTTCTCAGAGAAAATCCTTGAATGGAAAAATGTTTCAGGACGCTGCCTCAACTCTCTGGTTCCGCTTCCCTCTGGGAAATGGATCTGTAGGATTTTGGAGACACAAAAGCACCCTGACAACTTCAAACTGAGGTGTGGTTAACAGAGTATGGTATTTTTTAGCTGCTCCATTAGAGGTTATCTCATCGCTGCAAGTCAAATGTATAAAATTATAATATAGAGATAAGATAATATATACATGGTTTCTATATTTTGATCGGGGAACATAATATAGTATTATGGAAGAGACATTATTTTTTCATTCTACAATCAAATTAATAATATAATACAGGACTTACCTGTATTATAAGTAATATAATACAGGACTTACCTGTATTATAAGTGTGATTTTAATATAAGCTACATTTAAAATTCTGAAATATATAATAGGTATTTAAAGAATGACTGTTGAAATAATGTAATTTTTGACTGAAACCATACTAGAGCTATATCTGAACACATTAATTTTATAGTCATTAATTTCTAGATTATCCCTTAACATTAAATGTCAATTCTACACATAAATTGTGTTGTCATAAAAGTGTACATGAAATATAAAACTGAAACAAAAGAGAGGTTTAGTAATTATTTGTTAATATAATTACTTCATGTTGATTAGTTAAATGCAATCTCTTCTATTGCAAGTTTCTTGCATATTAGTCTTATACCTTCCTCTATTTATAGATTTAAGCTGAGTTTCTATTTTATAGTTTTGTCTATATAGTAAGTGCTCAACAAGCATCAATTGAAGAATTTTGAGGTCCATTAAAGTGAAAATAATAAGATTGTGTGCTCTATGGCATGTTGTGTCAGTTGGGATGCTTTGGGTTTAAGTAATAGAAAACATGTGGGGTTTTTTTAGAGGAAAATAATATATTGTAATGACAGAGAATAGAAAAACCTTCAAAGACTATAGATAAATTGTATTGTACCATGTCTCAGGAAAGATATAAAAACTGTGTGAGGAATAAATTAGTATCAATGCTCTTGCTGAGGTTAGAGTGACTCATCATTGACTGCCTTCCATTCATGGTCAATTCAACTGTGGATTCCTAAGAGAAAGACTGAATCTGGTTGAAGCACATTGAGTCATGTGACTTAGCTATATATAATATGGGCTGTCTTATGTATTATACTGAAATTCAGTCTAAGGTTATTATGCAGGCAGTATATCTGAATATGCATAGCCATTGTCTTAGTTCCAGCTGCTATAACAATGTGCTATACACTGAGTGACTTATTAACAACAGAAATGTATTTCTCACAGTTCTGGAGGCTCAATGTCCAAGATCAGGATGCCAGCATGGTTGGTTTCTGGTCAGAATTCTTTTTTGGATTGGAGAATACTATCTTTTCAATTTATCCTCACACAGGGGAAGGGGAGGGAGAGCCTCTGGAATCTCTTTTAAAAAGGTACTAATTCCATTTATGAGGGTTCCATCCTCATGATCTAATTACCTTCTGAAGACTTCACATCAGGCATTAGGACTTCAATATAGGAATTTTGAAAGACACAAACATTCAGACCACAACCTAATTGATACATATAGATATAGATATCAAGATGATTAGCATACACGTGGGTTCCATGGAGTGTATGTGAAACAAGGATCTCTAGAATGCTTGTATTTATAGGTTCTGACATTCCATAAGTGTTATAAAATTTTATTATACAACTAGAGGCCCGGTGCATGAAAATTCATGCACTGGAGGGGGGGTCTCTGAGCCTGGCCTGCTCCCTCTCACAGTCCAGGAGCCCTCAGGGGCTGGAGGCGACCTGGCGATCTGGGAAAGGCAAAGCCCCCATCACATCTCTGCTGCTGCCACTGCCAGCAGCGCAAGCCTCAGCCAGCCCTGGTTACCTGAGCCTCGGGCAGCCCTGGGTGGCTGGGCAGCTGACATCTGAGGCTTGCCTGCACCTCAGGCCTGCTCTGGATGGCTGGGGGTCTGAGGGGACTGTGGGTGGGCCTGGCCATGCTGCATGCCTGCTGCCCTGGCAGGACTGAGGGGTCTGGGCGCTGCCATTTTGTGGCTGTGGGCACCGCCATCTTGAGGACATGGGAGTCAATTAGCATATTCCCTCCTTATTGGCTGTGGGGGCTGCCATCTTTGTGAAGGTGTGATGGTCAATTAGCATATTCCCTCTTTATTAGATAGGTTATTTATGAGTAAAAAGTATCAAAATAAAAATGTATAAAAATAATAAAAAATATAACTATAATATATTAGAGATTTGATAAGTATAAATGAAACTATAAACAGCTATTTTAATACATTTGTGCTTCAAAACCAGGGTAGTTTGGATGCCTTTATTGTCTGCCTTAACCTAATGTTCTATTGTGCATATTTAGGTACACTATTTTTACAACTTCTGTTTAAATACAAACTTTTTTTATAAAATAACCTATTACTGAGCTTTATCCCAATATAGCTTTAAACTATTTACAATTAGGTCACATACATTGTTTTTTTTTTTTCCCAAACTTATATACTATAGAAATGTTTCTGGTAACTGATAGAATAAATAACATATAATTAGATCTTACTAGAGTATTCTAAGAAGTACTGGAAATACAATCAATCTGTTTTAGAGGCCATATAGTGTAACTGGAAACCTGAAACCACAATTTATCAGATGCATGACCACTAAAGACTAATCCTTCTTTTCTTCATCTGTAAAATGTTAACAGTAATAACAGTAACAAAACTTACACCATATAATTGTATAAAAAATAACTAAAATAATGCTTGCAATCTGCATAATGGCTGTCATATAGGAAGGACATATTGAATCACTATAGACAGCTAAGTGAAATATTTAGTTTAATCACAATATAATTCAAATTAATTATTTAAAAAGTAAATATACTGAAATCAATATGTGTTACTAGTATTGGTTAATTCACTGGTGCTGATAGTTGCTCTGATCACTGAGTGAGGCCATTGAACTGTCTTCTAATGGGAGCTGCAGCCTAACACACCTTTATGTTCTAAATTTTATGCTCACACATTAGCACTATGTAGTTTTGGACAGAGATAGAATTCTGTAGCACAGACCATTAAGCAGAGATGTTTGATTCTCTCATAAATGTGCATAGAGCTCACATACAAAATCACATTTTCCTAATTTCTCTGAGTGGACAATGCTATCCCATCGTTGTCATCATCAGCCACTAACAGACCTTTCTACTTAATGAATGTATAGCCCTAGCAAGTCAGTTTGACCCATGTTACTGGTAAAATAGGTAGAAATAAATTCACTAGTAAATATCTAGAGTAGTTGCTTCTACAATGTTTAATGCAGAGAAAAATTTAAAAAGAAATCAGCTTTAGTACAAAACTAGTGTTTGAACGCACCTTTACATTCTAAATGCCAGTAACTCATTGAATCAGGTGAACCATTTGGTATCTGACATCTTTAAGGTGGTACTAAAGCACAGGAAATTGAAACATTAAGCTTTCTGGTCGGTACAAGCCATGATGTCCCTAACAAATCACCACAGGATATTTCAGATGACATAGCTCCTAATCCACATACCTGAAAGTAAAAAGAGGCAAGGCTTTTGTTGTTGCTTGTGTTTTAATGGCCTCAATGTTTTCTCATCCTTTTGCACTAGTACATAGAAATAAATGTAGCCAGAAGGTGTTTATTGCATGTTGAGAGAGATTTTGAGAAAGTAATACACTGTAAGCCAAATTTGCTTTGTAATGCAGGTAATCTTAGATGAAAAATTATGCTTGTGATTTTTATTTTTACAGTTCTCGGTGGGCCTAATATAAACGGGGTGCCTTCTAAACTCACACAATAACAAAAAAAGTGCATTTCCTAAAAGTAGGTTTACAGATCTATAAATAAATGTCTCAAAAAACAATTTTTGCACATGGAACAGTCATTTTAAAATGGAAAAAGGTATTATATGCATCATTACCTTCTCCTACAGAAACATTCCTTCATCTGAATATTTTATTATTGTTGTTAGCATTAATGTGATTATTATCAGCATCTTATACAAGTAAAACTTGGTCCCCCATGAAACCTGAAACATTTTAATATAAATTGTATAATTTATTTAATATTAATTACAAAAATGATTATGTACTGCATCTCATAATCTAATCTTACAAAATTTCAGTAAACATGACAGATTCCAATGCAAATGATGCCTGAAATTTAAGGACACTTTTCAGTTCAAATGATATGTTATATCCTTTTTAAACCATTTTTACTCCTTTCATTCTGTTGCTTTTTTCTATCATTCAAGATTTTGGATATATAGTGTTATGTATGTACCAGTGGCCCAGTGCATGAAATTTGTGCACGGTGGGGGGCTGTCCCTCAGCCCAGCCTGTACCCTCTCCAATCTGGGACCCTTCAGGGGATGTCTGACTGCCAGTGTAGGCCTGATCCCACAGGGATCAGACATTCCTCTTGCAATCTGGACCACTGGCTCCTAACCACTCACCTGCCTGCCTGTCAGATTGCCCCCAACCACTCTGCCTGCTGGCCTGATCGCCCCCAACTGCCCGCTGCCCTGCTGGCCTGCTCACTCCCAACTGTCCCCCCGTGTGGGCCTGCTTGCCCCAACTGCCCCCCTGCCAGCCTGATTGCCCCCAACTGTTCCCCCGCCAGCCTGCTTGCTCCCAACTGCCCCCCTACCAGCCTGATCACCCCCAACTGCCCCCCCTGCCGGTCTGCTCACCTCCAACTGCCCTCCCCTGCCGGCCTTATCACCTCTAACCACCTCTGCCTTGGTCCCGCCACCATGGCTTTGTCCAGAAGGACATCCAGAAGGTCTCCTGGAAAGTTTCCTGATCTAATTAGCATATTACCCTTTTATTAGCATAGCTGTATGTGTGTACGTATGTATTTATAATTAGCCCACATTTAACCATTTAAGATCAATATAGTCATAGAAAACATCATCTGATTTAGGAAGCTTAGGGTTTTAGAGCACTGGTGTTGGTTGGATAAATTGGCATCTGTTCTTTTTTTCTGGTATTTAATCTGTAATATAACAAAAATTTTTAAAAAGAGAGAAACAAACAGGCTTTTTTTCAGAAAATGTTTTGAAAGAATACAGCAATAAATTAATACCAGGGAATATTATTGTTTCATAGTTAGAAGTTTATAAAATACTTTCTATCAAAACAGCAATGTATTTAACCTAAAGAATAGTATTTGCAATATATTCACTTATAACAGAGATGATTTTAGACTACTTTTTAAAATATATATTTTTATTGATTTCAGAGAGGAAGGGAGAGTGAGAGAGAGAGAGAGAGAGAGAAAGAGAGAGAGATGAGAGAGAATCATTGACTGACTACTGACTGCCTCATGCACTCCCCCTACGGGGGATCGAGCCCAGCAACCCAGGCATGTGCCCAGTTTGGTAATCAAACTGTGACCTTCCGGTTCACAGGTGGACTCTCAACCTCTGAGTCACACGTGCAATGCTTCAAAGGGAATTAAAAAAAAAAAAGACATTATTCTTTACATCAATTTCAGTAATGATACTTTTAATCTTATTTGCTTGAGGATCAAGGCCATTTTGAAAAATTAAAATTATATACTGTTCCTCCAAATTTGCTGACTTATTTGTTCCTTTACAATTATTCCAAACTTTGTCCTCCATATTCATTTGCAGTTGCACGCTTCGCTTTTGATAAACTACTCACTTCCTTTGAAGAAACACTACTGGTAATTTTCGGCTATTGCACCTTTCATATTTAGTTAGATCAGAGGAATTTAAAGTAATCCCTACAGGATCATTTTCTGGTTCTTCTAGCTGTATCTAGGTAAAATCTAAACAAAAAGGTATAGACTCTATTAATAGCCACAAGAGTGTCCCTACTGGTATATGTCCTCAGTTTAAAAATGATACTGTCAAAGGAACTTTGGCAGCTTGAAGATATAAGATCCACTGAAGTTTCTTGAGAAATCACTTTGTGACCTTTTAGAGGTGTGTTGATAATAGAATTACCAAACCAATCTTTCATTCTTGCCTTTCTTGACAATGGAACTGTATTTAACTCTGACTCTGCTGGAATGCTTCTAAGTTCATGCTCCACGCTACAGGTATTTTCATTTAGTGCTGCTTCTACTTTTCCAGTGGATGGTGCCAGGGAAGAATATGCTGAATCACCAGGTTGAGGAGAAACGCTCTCTTTTTCATTCGTCCTGTCGTGTCATCATCGTCATCACTGGACAAAGTGATTGGGTCTGACAAGTTTGTTTGTCTTTCTTTTGAGTTTGTGATTTGGGCTCCTGTTGACCTAGGTCTGGCAATAATTCTCTCTACTATCATCAAAATTCACCATGGTATCAATTGGGACCTTTCCCCCACAGTTGCCCAGAAATGATTTGAGTGTTGATACTACGTTTTGTGACTTCTGTCCTCTAGAATCCTGATGAATTGACATTCTGAATAATGGTCCGGTTGACGCATTCAATGTTGTAGCTTGTCTGCAATTTCTTTGCGAATCCTTTAAATTGGTTAAACATTTCCTTGAAGCAGCAGACAGAGGAGGGGTAGACGGATATGTACTGTGATATTTGATCACTGCACTTTGATCATTTCTACTGAAGGTTTGTTTTTGCAGATCTATTTCGTACCTTTCTTAAGCAGCAATTAAATTGAATCAACAACCAGTTTGCATTTAAATGAAAGAATGGGCTAATTGGTAGGTCTCCATTGGAATGGCTTCCCTCCCTCCACAGGCAGGGGCTGTGTCTGGAATCCTAGAACTGGCACTTTCTGCCTTCCTGCTTTGTATGTCACAATAAATTGTATCTGTTTAAAGTAAATTAAGTTTGTTTTTCCCATTGACCAATACAAATGCTGGTGATGTGTTTGATTCATTGTTTATTATGACCTCATCATGATGATCTCAAACGATAACTGTGGAGGCTGCTTTTTAAGAAGGTCCTGTGTAAATAGCATGTATTTTGTTAAAATATTTCACATTTTTAAATACTTGGTTTACATTAAAAACACTATTTTTATATTTATACTAGGTAACATTTTTCTTGTGTTTCTATGTTTTTGGTATGCTAAATAAAGCTTTTTTTAAAAAAAGCATGCTGTTATACATTTTGTACCTGTTGTATATAATTTTCTGGTGAGCAGTATAAGTGAATTATTCAGGTACAATTTGGAAAAACAATGCCTTGAACTCAGATGAGAGAACATTGGCATAGAGATGTGATTGAAGTTTTGAGAGTAGAGGACATACAGCAATTAGAAAATACCTACAGTAAAATAAGACTATTAATATAAGCATCTTCCTTGTATTCACCCATTCTTTTCAAATAATAAATAATATAGCCAAGTCTTACAACATAAGAATGGTTATAGGTTAGGTAACCATTTAATTAAAATTTAATCACAATTCAATTAAATATGATTATTTTCCTTTCCCTATTTA
The DNA here is from genome assembly GCF_027574615.1 of Eptesicus fuscus. Classification (NCBI taxonomy): domain Eukaryota; kingdom Metazoa; phylum Chordata; class Mammalia; order Chiroptera; family Vespertilionidae; genus Eptesicus; species Eptesicus fuscus. Next base: position 93,040,563 of record NC_072476.1, read on the forward strand.
GCCACTATGCATAGATCATCACATGATTATAAAAAAGGACTCTACAAATCTACCATATTATTAAAATTCCAAGTCTAATACTATTTATTAAAACCTTGATAGTGAAAAATATTACCACCAATAATAACAAAAAGCATTTTTTTGCTGTCATTCGTAGAAAAAAAATCAAACTGAACATATTCCCATTTTTTTTTTTTTTTGAGGAACTTGTAGCACCTGGGACTGATTTATGCATTCACAGAGCAGGCAGTCACTCTATTAATGTGATTTAAAGGACTCTAAGAAGTCTCCCTTGAATAAATTAACTCCCAGTTGGATCTTTTTAAATTTCCAGCATTAGTGCTTTCCCCAGTGTGCTTTTTATAGGCGATGTATATAGAGAGTTAGGCATTGCATTTCCTTGGAGAGGTAGCACATTATCTGGCTAATGAATTAACAGAGAACAATTGGTTGCATTTACTACCACTAACCATATTTGTACATTAGATAGCTGGACTCTGAAGGGAATTGGAAAGTAGAAAAAGTGCACATCATTAGCAAAAGGAAAAAGCAGGAAAGCAGAGAACTAAAACATGAACTTTTAAAATCTGGGTTTTGGGGTTGTAACAAGAAAGGCAATTTAAAGAGAAATAAAACTCTGCATGTGTTCATGTGACTGTGAATACTCAAGACACATACATATATGTTTTTTATAATATTTGCATCATGATGTGTTTACTGTAATAAACTTGGACTTATTCTCTTAATATATTAGAAACATTTATGATTTTAATTTTTACCTAAAACTGCTGTGTCTGTGTGCAAGTAAATTAGGTTTAATTTGGGCGGCAGCCTGATCGTTGCCTACCACAACAATATTGAGACTACGACGGGAGAGCAGAGCAGACACCAGCCAGAAAGACCGGGGGGCTGGCTGAGCAGATGCTCTACAACTAGAATAAAAGAGAGGGGTACGCAGGATGATGCTGATGCCAGTGACCCAAAGTCCACACTTTAAGAACTATGGCTCAGGCGACACAATGGTGGCCAGGAACGTGCTCGGCGCAGTTCCCCCGGCGGTCTCCGGCTGAGGGGACGGCTCCACTCGCTGCCGAGCACGGACAGACGAGCCCCTGGGAGACATGGGGTGGGAGACTCCGTGCTTGCTGACCTCCGAGTCCTTCAAGAATCTCAATGCCCCGAAGTGGCCAGGTGCGCACGCTCAGCGACTGGCCACCGTTGCAGACCCAAGGGCCGACGCAGCGACACCGGACCAGCCCACCGCCGGGCACCGGGCACACCGGAGCCTTGCCGAGCCCGCCGCCCAATGAGTTCTGCGGCAGCCACCCTGGAGCTCTGAGAAAATGACCGAAGGAATTGCTGAGAGGGAATTGACCAACAGGAATTGGGATCAAGAAGACGAAACCCCGCTGAGACCCGAGTCCAGGCGAGCCTGCGAGCCTCTGGGCTCAGATGTGGTCACACGCCTCTGGGTCTAGGTGAGGCCTCACGCCCCTGGGTTTGGGTGAGGCCACGCGCCCCTGGGTCCAGGTGAAGCTGGATTCCGGGTTCGGGTGAGGCCATGTGCCCCTGGGTCCGGGCGAATCTGAACCCTGGGTCCGGGTGAGGCCGTGGGCCCCTGGATCCAGGTAAGGCTGGGTCCCGAGTACGGGTGAGGCCGTGAGCCCCTGGATCCGGGTGAGACCACGCGACCAGGGGTCTGAGAGAGGTAACGCGCCCCTGGGTCCGGGTGGCTTCGTGCACCTAGGTCCAGGTGAGGCCACGTGCCCCTGGGTCTGAGAGAGGCCACGCACCCCTAGGTCCGGGCGAGACCATGTGTCCCTGGATCCGGGTGGGGCCTCGTGCACCTAGGCCCGGGTGGGGCCGCGTGCCCCTGGGTCTGGGGGAGGCCAGGCGTCCCTGGGTCCGGGTGAGACCGTGTGTCCCTGGATCCGGGTGAGACCTCGTGCACCTAGGCATGGGTGAGGTCACGTGCCCCGGGGTCTGAGAGGCCAAGCGTCCCTGGGTCCGGGTGAGACCATGTGTCCCTGGATCCGGGTGAGGACGCGTGCACCTAGACCCGGGTGAGCCCAAGTGGCCCTGGGTCTGGGAGAGGCCAAGCGTCCCTGGGTCCGGGTGCGACCATGTGTCCCTGGAGCCGGATGAGGCCTCGTGCACCTAGGCCCGGATGAGGCCACGTGCCCCTGGGTCTGGGAGAGGCCAAGAGTCCCTGGGTCCGGGTGAGACCATGTGTCCCTGGATCCGGGTGAGGCCTCGTGCACCTAGGCCCGGGTGAGGCCACGTGCCCCTGGGTCTGGGAGAGGCCAAGCGTCCCTGGGTCCGGGGGAGACCATGCGTCCCTGGATCCGGATGAGACCTCGTGCACCTAGGCCCGGGTGAGCCCAACTGGCCCTGGGTCTGGAAGAGGCCAAGCGTCCCTGGGTCCGGGTGCGACCATGTGTCCCTGGAGCCGGGTGAGGCCTCGTGCACCTAGGCCCGGGTGAGGCCACGTGCCCCTGGGTCTGGGAGAGGCCAAGAGTCCCTGGGTCCGGGTGAGACCATGTGTCCCTGGATCCGGGTGAGGCCTCGTGCACCTAGGCCCGGGTGAGGCCACGTGCCCCTGGGTCTGGGAGAGGCCAAGCGTCCCTGGGTCCGGGGGAGACCATGCGTCCCTGGATCCGGGTGAGGCCTCGTGCACCTAGGCCCGGGTGAGGCCAAGTGGCCCTGGGTCGGGGAGAGGCCAAGCGTCCCTGGGTCCGGGGGAGACCATGCGTCCCTGGATCCGGATGAGACCTCGTGCACCTAGGCCCGGGTGAGCCCAAGTGGCCCTGGGTCTGGGAGAGGCCAAGCGTCCCTGGGTCCGGGTGAGACCATGTGTCCCAGGATCCGGGTGAGGCCTCGTGCACCTAGGCCCGGGTGAGCCCAAGTGGCCCTGGGTCTGGGAGAGGCCAAGCGTCCCTGGATCCGGGTGAGACCATGTGTCCCTGGATCCGGGTGAGGCCTCGTGCACCTAGGCCCGGGTGAGGCCAAGTGGCCCTGGGTCTGGGAGAGGCCAAGCGTCCCTGGGTCCGGGGGAGACCATGCGTCCCTGGATCCGGATGAGACCTCGTGCACCTAGGCCCGGGTGAGCCCAAGTGGCCCTGGGTCTGGGAGAGGCCAAGCGTCCCTGGGTCCGGGTGAGACCATGTGTCCCAGGATCCGGGTGAGGCCTCGTGCACCTAGGCCCGGGTGAGCCCAAGTGGCCCTGGGTCTGGGAGAGGCCAAGCGTCCCTGGATCCGGGTGAAACCATGTGTCCCTGGATCCGGGTGAGGCCTCGTGCACCCAGGCCCGGGTGAGCCCAAGTGGCCCTGGGTCTGGGAGAGGCCAAGCGTCCCGGGGTCCGGGTGAGACCATGTGTCCCAGGATCCGGGTGAGGCCTCGTGCACCTAGGCCCGGGTGAGCCCAAGTGGCCCTGGGTCTGGGAGAGGCCAAGCGTCCCTCGGTCCGGGTGAGACCATGTGTCCCTGGATCGGGGTGAGGCCTCGTTCACCTAGGCCCGGGTGAGCCCAAGTGGCCCTGGGTCTGGGAGAAGCCAAGCATCCCTGGGTCCGGGTGAGACCATGTGTCCCTGGATCCGGGTGAGGCCGCGTGCACCTAGGCCCGGGTGAGCCCAAGTGGCCCTGGGTCTGGGAGAGGCCAAGCGTCCCTGGGTCCGGGTGCGACCATGTGTCCTTGGATCCGGATGAGGCCTCGTGCACCTAGGCCCGGGTGAGCCCAAGTGGCCCTGGGTCTGGGTGAGGCCAAGCGTCCCTGGGTCCGGGTGCGACCATGTGTCCCTGGATCCGGGTGAGGCCTCGTGCACCTAGGCCCGGGTGAGCCCAAGTGGCCCTGGGTCTGGGAGAGGCCAAGCATCCCTGGGTCCGGGTGAGACCATGTGTCCCTGGATCCGCGTGAGGCCGCGTGCACCTAGGCCCGGGTGAGCCCAAGTGGCCCTGGGTCTGGGAGAGGCCAAGCGTCCCTGGGTCTGGGTGCGACCATGTGTCCCTGGAGCCGGATGAGGCCTCGTGCACCTAGGCCCGGGTGAGCCCAAGTGGCCCTGGGTCTGGGAGAGGCCAAGCGTCCCTCGGTCCGGGTGAGACCATGTGTCCCTGGATCCGGGTGAGGCCTCGTGCACCTAGGCCCGGGTGAGCCCAAGTGGCCCTGGGTCTGGGAGAGGCCAAGCATCCCTGGGTCCGGGTGAGACCATGTGTCCCTGGATCCGGGTGAGGCCGCGTGCACCTAGGCCCGGGTGAGCCCAAGTGGCCCTGGGTCTGGGAGAGGCCAAGCGTCCCTGGGTCCGGGTGAGACCATGTGTCCCTGGATCCGGATGAGGCCTCGTGCACCTAGGCCCGGGTGAGCCCAAGTGGCCCTGGGTCTGGGAGAGGCCAAGCGTCCCTGGGTCCGGGTGCGACCATGTGTCCCTGGAGCCGGATGAGGCCTCGTGCACCTAGGCCCGGGTGAGGCCACGTGCCCCTGGGTCTGGGAGAGGCCAAGCGTCCCTGGGTACGGGTGAAGCCAGATCCTGGGTCCGGGTGAGGCCGTGTGCCCCTGGATCCATCCGGGTGAGGCTGGGTCCCAGGCCCGGGTGAGACCACGCGCCCCTTGGGTAGGGGTGAGGCCACGTGCCCCTTAGTCTGGGTGACGCCGTACCCCTGGGTTCGGCCGAGACCAAACCAGAGGGAGTCGGACCTCCATTACCACCATTTGTCCACCATCCAGAGCTGAGGGGTCAGTGCTGACATGTACACATAAGGAACTACTGGACATTGAAATTGGGTCTCAAAAGAACTGTTGGTCCAGGGGGAAGCTCGCTACAGATTGATTCATTTGCCTGTCAGCATAACTATTATTGCTCGTCTCACATTCAGTTCTTATTAGTATATATCTAGTGACATATGATCTCGCTCATCTAGGGGAAATGATGAACAACATAGACTGAGGAACAAGAACAGAACCAGAAGCAAGGAGGCATCGATCGGACTATCGGGCCTCAGAGGGAGGATAGGGGAGGGTAGGGGGAGGGTGGGGGGAGGGGGAGAGTTCAACCAAAGGACCTGTATGCATGCATATAAGCCTATCCAACGGTTAAGTTCAACAGGGGATTGGGGTATGCGTGGGGAGAGGGGTGGGATGGGAATGGGGGGATGAGGACAAATATGTGACACCTTAATCAATAAAGAAATTAAAAAAAAAATTAGGTTTAATTTTCAAACATCTAGAGGTGGTGCAATATATTGTAATTTAAAAAATAAATAATGGTGTTATTACTTTATCAGTATGCAATTATACAAAACTTTCCTTGTAAAATTTCTCTTAATTAACTATATTGTGTTATCTTTTTTTTTAATTTAAATTTAGTGAAGCTTTTCAGCTCCAGTCAAATGCATCTCTACAGATTTATTCCATAATGGATCTACTATATATATATAAAAGCAAAGTGTTCCCTCCAGACTCAACTGACCAGGAGTTAGATTGCTCACTATGACATGCACTGACCACCAGGGGGCAGTGCAGAACGAAGGAAGGCCCCGGGAGGCAGTTGGCAGCCACTAGGGACAGTACCCGTGCACGAGTTTCATGCACTGGGTCTCGTGTTTTAATAATGCATTGCTCAGAGGGAATAGGTAGCAACTATTCTTTGAAAGGATTATCACGTTTGCTTACAGGAGTATTATAATTTTTAAATTTTATATCTAATAGAAAACACCCGTTTTACTGACTATAAGAGATTTTCTCTTTGTATATCCCAGAACAGCTACCTTTAAAACAAAACAAAAGATTTGTTTTAACACCATATTTTCCTACTCTTCCAATGGCTATTTATTATAACTTTTTTTTTCTTCTATTTCTTCCTTCTTTGGTAGAACTTATACTTTTGAAGGACTGGGTTTTCTACTCTTCTATGCTTTCCTCCTACAAGTTCTCATAAAGGCCAATGGTCAGAGATCTCTATAAGTCATAGCTCTTAAATTCACATGCCTACTCTTGAATGGCCCCTTCTCTACTATGTTCTATGTGAAACAAAAATGTCCCCTTTCCAAATATCATACATTTTTATCAACTTTTATTGCCCATGTCAATTATCAGGAGTTTTATGCAGAAAAGCAATCTTGCTTTCAGAAATCTTGAATAAGACAGGTAGCAATGGGTACCATAAAAGTGGTAAATGGAGGGATAAGCATTATCTCAGGGTTTCAGTATAGACAGTTTTATATAAACAGAATGTTTAACTGAAATAGACGACTCACAAAGCATTCCTCAAGCTCTGTTGCCCTGGCCAACTGCATCAGAATTGGGGCAAGTATTAAGCTGGCAGAGCCTAGGTCTCAGGACAAAACAGAATCTTTGGAGTTGGACCTGGGGATCTCCATTTATAAGAATTCCTGATTTATATTTGTTCTTATTATGGTTTAAAACCACCGTTTGGCAGATACTTTACCCACATCTTTTTCAAGGTTTCTTAAAGGTTCAGTTAATCATGCTGTGTTGACATCAAGTCTTTTTCATTTGCGAGTTGGATGAATTTTATATCCTTTTGATGATTCTGGCTTTTCACTTAATTGTAATATGGCTTGTTTCTGACAGTGATGAAATGGTGGAAGTCTAAAAAATGATTAATAAGACATTTTCAAAAGTAGAAGCTTAAAATGCTGGACTCAGATCTCATTCTGTAATTCATTAGCTGTCTGGAGCGAGACACTCGCGGAGCTTCCAAAGGGATTTTCGGGCCTGGGTCTATCAACACTCTGTTGCAAATGTGCTGTGCTTAGGTAGGAGACGTCTGAGAAAGCTTTCAACATCATATGCTAATGCAAATCTTGGCGGGCACATAGGGATTCTAGCATCTGTCCCTCGCTGTCTTCTTCAGACTTTTCGAGTGGAGCATTTACCATTGCTAGAACAAATGGCACTCACTGTGATTCAGAAGTGCTGTGCCCATCTTTCAGCATGATTGCAAATAGCATGTTATTGGCACCCTAATTTGTCTTTAATCCAGTTTTAATGTCATCCATCATAAGGAAAACTTCACGCAGACGGCACTTTTAGCCCTGTAATTCTAGCATATCAAAGTTTTCTGTAAGATATAGAAGAGGTTCTATTAAGTATAACTGATTAACAATGACAACCCAAGAAAATGTCTGTACAGCTATAGTTAATAATTTTAAGTGTTAATTTGTTATAAATCATTCACATTTATGTTTTTAAGTAAAAACAATAATCTAAAGTATGTTTAATTTTTTTAAATGGCTGAAGTTTCTACATATCTATTTAGAGATACAAATAATAATTAGTATACTAAAATAGGCACTCAATTAAATCAATAATATTGTACTGAAATGGTCAACGCCTTAAAATTAAAATATATTGGATACAGTTACTCTATTAAAAGACTACAAAAATTGTTGCTAAATATTATCTTCTCTTTTCCAGTATTTATCTATTCAGGAACACATTGCATAAGGAAATAATAAATTATTATGGGGTGGGGGGGGGGAGGTGCCATTTATCTTTCCCAGCAGTTCTTGTTCAATGTTGCTTTTCTTTGTGAGAACATTGCCATCAAACTTGTGAACCAGAATATGCACAGTGCATCAAACAAAAGTCCTTTCGGGAGAAAATCCCTCTAATGCAGTATTGGTCCTTGAGTTGCAATGGTGACTACTCTTGAATAACATACTCACCCACAGTGCAAATGTTGTTCAGCACTCTGAAACTGTTTTCATTTTATTAGAATTTCAGCAGTTACTGCCCTAAATGTGTGTGTGTTTAATATATTCTTATTGAATTCAGAGAGAAAGAGAGAGGGAGAGATAGAAACATCAATGATGAGAGAGAATTATTGATTGGCTGCTTCCTCCATGCCCCCTACTGGGGATCGAGCCCACAACCAGGGCATGTGCCCTCGACTGGAATCAAACCCAGGACCTTTCAGGGTTTGGATGTAGGCCGATGCTCTATCCACTGAGCCAAACCAGCGAGGGCAATATGAAGTGTGCTTGGTGGGCTCTTTAGCCTACAAATAATATAAGCTACTCTGTGGAAATGTTTTCATTTTATTCATTATGATTGATGACTAAAACCCATTAAACTTTGTTTAAAGTATATTATCACCATGTTTCTTTCTTCTATATGTTGAATAAATATCAACTTTCAAGACAAGTTGACTATGTTTAAACTTTGGATTTGGTTGACATCTGAGTTGAATTTATTAAGTTATATATTGCCTGTTATACTTTTCCTTAAGACACATTTCTGAATTCCCTTGCTTTTCCAGCCATGACAACAGTGAATTCTCTAAACTGAAAGTGTCTAAAAATTGAAATAATGTTTGCATTAAAATCTCTTAAAATCTAATGCAATAGCTGAATTATATGCCTGCCTCATATATTATTAATTTGAATTTTTATAAAAGGAGATCTTGTACATAATCATAACATCAATAACATTTAAAAGAATATTTACAAGTAGAGAAAACTCAAACTGTCTTTAGAAATTATTGGCATTATAGAAAACTCATGTAGTATTGTAACAAAAATTATATACAAATACAAAATATCTGCCTCCATTTCCATAACTATTAGGAATGACCACATTTCTTATAAGTTGGATAACATAGTAATCATGTAAAAAAAGCAGTTCAGTATAAAAGATGCAGGATTAATAAAAGACAATATTTTTATTTGAATCATATAATATGCTTAGGTTGTCTATATATATATGTGTGTATATATATATATAGATATATATATATATATATCTATATATAGTCCTTAGTGCTGCCGTGGAGGTGGGAGAGGTTCCCTCCACAGCCGCTGTACTCACCAGCTGTGAGCCTGGCTTTTGGCTGAGTGGAGCTCCCCCTGTGGGAGTGCACTGACTACCAGGGGGCAGCTCATGCATTAAGCTTCTGCCCCCTGATGGTCAGTGCGGGTCATAGCAACTGGTCGTTTGCTGTTTGGTCAATTTGCATATTAGGGTTTTATTATATAGGATATGCATTTTAACCTCTCCACAACAATTTCAGGCAAAAATCCATCAGTTTTTGTGCTGTGTTACAAATGGCCTTCAGTAATTCATTGAATATCTATGTCACTGTTCTTAAGCATGCTTATTTCCACAACTACAACCACTAATAGGATTTAGTCTCTGTGGGATTCTAAGCTTTCTAAGACTTCTTGGTACCCAGCATTACCACAAATCTAAGTATCAGAAAATAAGTGATTCCTAAATATGGAAGTATTTACTTTATTTAAAATAATGCAGATTTAAAATAATAAGATAACAAATTTGCTAAAGCAGTGACATTACGTGACTTAAGATTACAAGGACAAAAAATAAAATAAAAATAAAATAAAATAAAATAAATAAATAAAGGAAAAAATAAAAAATAATAATAATAATAATAAAAAGATTACAAGGACAGCCCTAGCCAATTAGTGACTAGAATGTTGGCTGGCAGACTGAAGAGTCCCAGGTTCAATTCTGGTCAAGGGCATGTACTTCTGCTGCAGGCTCCCAGATTCTGGTCAGAGCACGTGGGAAGCAACTAATTGAAGTGTCTTTCTTACATCAGTGTTTCTCTCTGTCTCTTTCTTTCCTTTCCACTCGCACTCTGAAAAAAAAAAAAAATCATTGGAAAAAATATCCTCGGTTGAGGATAAAAAAAAAAAAAGATTACTAGGACATAGATTCTATATAGTCCATGCCAAAGCTAGTCAAGGAAATGGTAATTGTGCTGCACTAGAATTCTGGATGAAAACTGCAGATAATCACCTCTAAGTACTTTCAGGAGAGCTAATACAGTCACAAGACCTTTCACAAAATAAACCTTTGAGTCCCAAATTGATCATGGTGACCAGAATACATGTTAGATGAAAATGAGGACAAGTGCTTAAAAGGAATGAACCCAGTAAACCAAACTGGAACCTCAGAGAATGGCTTCCCAGTCTTCTCCCACAGTTGAGAAGCAGCATCTGAAAAGCCCTTCCAAACTGTACATTTGTTGAACAATGTTTACGTTTTCTTCCAAATCATAAATATGATGAAACATGTATTAAATCAGATTGTTCACACAATCATCAAGGAGAACTCCAGCACCATCTTTTACAAAAGAGCTAATCATTCTGTATCATGCAAGACTCAAATGTACATTTTATTTTATTTTTTTATATATTTTTATCAATATTTTTTATTGATTTTGAAGAGGAAAGAGAGGGAGACACAGAAACATCAATAATGAGAGAGAATCATTGATTGGCTGCCTCCTGCACACCCGCTCCTGGAGATCAAGCCCACAACCCACGCATGTGCCCTTGACCAGAATCAAACCCAGGACCTTTCAGTCCATAGACCAACGCTCTATCTAATGAGCCAAACCGGCTAGGGCTCAAATCTACATTTTAATAGTATTCACCTTAAATGTACACAATGTTATATGTCAATTATCCTATATAATAAAAGCCTAGGTGGTGGCACACCCTCGTGCAATGTCATCACAAGATGGCTGCCACAAGATGGCCGCATGCACAGCAGAGGCGGGGCCCAGCGGCCGCTCCACATGGTGAGGACTGGGGGTCCCGTGACTCTGTGAGGCACAGAGGAGGCCACTCTCAGCATCTCCGCCGCCTTGTGCAGAGGAGGTGGGTCTTGGCGGAGGAGGCGGGTTGCCGCAGGAAAGGGAAGTTGTGGGTGATCAGGCTAGCAGGGGAGGGCAGTTAGGGGCAACCTGGCTGGCAGGGGAGGGCAGTTAGGGGTGACCAGGCCAGCAGGGGAGGGCAGTTGGGGATGATCAGGACAACAGGGGAAGGCAGTTGGGGGTCATCAGGCTGGCAGAAGAGCAGTTAGGTGTCAATCAGGCTGGCTGGGGAGTGGTTAGGGGGTGATCAGGCTGGCAGGCAGGCGAGTGGTTGAGAGCCAGCAGTCCCGGATTGTGAGAGGGATGTCCAACTGCCGGTTTTGATCCTTGGCCTAAATTGGCAGTTGGACATCCCCCGAGGGGTCCCAGATTGGAGAGGGTGCAGGCTGGCCTGAGGGACAACCCTGAGTGCACGATTTCATGCACCGGGCCTCTAGTATAAAATAAGTGGAATATCTTTTATTATCTAAACCAGTGGTTCTCAACTTTTCTAATGCTGCGACCCTTTAATACAGTTCCTCATGTTGTGGTGACCCCCAACCATAAAATTATTTTCGTTGCTAGTTCATAACTGTAATTTTGCTACTGTTATGAATTGTAATGTAAATATCTGTGTTTTCCAATGGTCTTAGGCGACCCTGCTAGCGGTTCTCAACCTGTGGGTCGAGAACCGCTGCTGTAGAGCCTAAGACCATCAGAAAACACAGATATTTACATTACAATTCTTAACAGTAGCAAAATTACAGTTATGAAGTAGCAACGAAAATAATTTTATGCTTAGGGGTCACCACAACATGAGAAACTGTATTAAAGGGTTGCGGCATTAGAAAGGTTGAGAACCACTGATAAACACTGTAGATTTATAGCAGTCAGTTTATAAAACCTGACTCTCAGACTTACTATTGGGCCATTACTGTACAGCCACAACATGCCTTGAATGGATAAAGCCCAGGCCTACTCGAATATCTTCAGCTTTAGAAAATGTCATTTTCGATGGGTAGAAACTATCCTACGGACCTCATCCAGTCTTTGAGACTTGGCATCCCTTGTTTTATTACAAAGACGTTTATTTTCTCTCTGTTATGTCTAATTTTTCAAATGTGTGAGTTCAAGTTTCTTAACATGGGTAGTTGTTATTGTTTTGTTACTAGGAAAAAAAGTCAGTATGAGAAACAGCTACATTTTGTTGTCCTTTGAGACCAAAAAAAGAGAAAATCTGAGCCATGCAATTTTAGCCTTGGATTTTAACATTATTTGCATAGACACAATAAAGTCAGCACTACTTATATTTTCAACCTCTGTCATAAACCTATGTGCAAATCCAGGAAGGCTTATTGAAGACGGCAAAAAGAACCCCCAGTTCCCAGTGGATTCATGGGAGGTTTGCAACAGACCTTCTGCTTTGAGCACCAGAATTGCTGCCTAATCACATTACAGCTGCTCCTGAACCCAGCTATCACTACAATGATGATGAGTCTTCTCACAATTTTTGCTCCTCTTTGGTTAGAACAGCTGACTTCCGGGAGAAAACTTTGGAAGCTTTGAATCCTGTAATCTTTCCAGAAGTAAGAATGTCTGTATTTCAATAATTAAAATACTTATGGAGGAAATGCAGACAAACCTACCTTTCAACCATCTCCCTTTTATGTAAAAAACAGTCTTTGTCACTAACCAAGAGCATAGGAATGAAAAACAAAATCAGAGACATAAGCTCTACATAAAAGTAGTTCTTCTTTTTAATTGACCTAAAATACAAATGTACTTTTTTAAAATATATTTTTATTGATTTCAGAGAGAAAGGGAGAGGGAGATAGAAACATCAATGATGAGAGAGAATCATTGATCGGCTGCCTCCTGCATGCCCCAAGCCCACAACCCGGTCATGTGCCCTGAAAGGGAATCGAACGGTAACTTCCTTATTCATAGGTCGAAGTTCAACCACTTCAACCAGGCAACACAAGTGAACTTTTAAAGAAATTTTAAAATACGAAGCAATAATTGATAAAATTAAATACATGGCTCAAAAACAATGCCCCCTAAGGTTATAGAACTGTTGTGGTTATATTAGAATTGGAAGAAACTGAATGAGCCTTGCATATCCTGAGTAGAAAAAGAAAAAAGATTTATGACTTGTTCTATGACATCTATAGAAATAACAATAACCTAATCGGTATAATGACTCAATGAGATCATTTTATACAATATGTATGATTTGAAACATTTTAAAGAATAATTTGAGGGTTCAAAAAATATGCCTTCAAAATAACAAGGATTACAAACAGTGGGATCACACTACTGGCTGCAAATTACTATGCAGTAGAAGCAACTTGTCTTGATGTGACTCAGCATGAATTTTTTCCCAATTGGTAATAAGTTGATTTTTCCCTGCCCTTTTGTTGGTGGTTATATATTGTATTAACCCAGGATCCAAGTTGTGGAACTGAAAAATACCTTCATTGTTTTCAATCTCAGTTTCTCTATAAGCTATTTGTTTCTGCTTTGATTCAAAGATACTTAAACTCCTAAACTAAAATTTTAAATTTCTTTTCTGTAATTACCATTACTATTTTCTTATAAGTCAAGGTAATATTGACAGTAATTGAAAATGTTTCTTTACCTAAATATAATTGTATCTATTTTTATGAACTATTAAAAAAAAAACTTGTTAGGATTAGCTAATTATAAAATGATAGAAACAGATATTACACAATTATTTTGAATGCATTTGAGGAAACTCAAATAACATTTTTAATTATATTAAAATATAATGACCCTTATACTGTTTTTGTTCAGGGGAAATAAAAATTCATGTTGGATATAAATTAGTAGTAAATTTTTAGATTAACAATCTAAAATGAAAATTTAATTATCCATGTTAATGTCTATCTTGATAAGGAAAAACAGGTTAATCATCCTATCTAATAAAGAGGGAATATGCTTATTGATCCTCACACTGTCACAAATATGGCAGTGCCCACAGCCAATGAAAAGGGAATATGCTAACTGAATGTCATACCCTCAAAGATGGTGGTGCCCACAGCCAATAAGGAGGGAATATGCTAATTGATTGCCACACCCTCAAATATGGTGGCTCCCACAGCCAATAAGGAGGAAATATGCTAATTGACTGCCATGCCCTCAAAGATGGCAATGCCCATAGCCATAAGATGGCAGCGCCCAGTCCCCTCAGTCCCCCAGCCAACCAGGGCCAGCCCAAGGTGCAGGCAAGCCTTGGATGTTGGCTGCCCAGCCACCCAGGGCTGCCCGAGGCTCAGGTAACCAGGGCTGTCCAAGGCTTGTGCTGCTGACAGTGGCAGCAGCAGAGGTGTGATGGGGTGTCGCCTTCCCCTGATCGCCGGGTTGCTTTCTGCCCCTGAGGGTTCCCAGACTGTGAGAGGGAGGGGACAGGCTGGGCTAAGGGACCTCCCCTCCAGTGCATGAATTTTCATGCACCGGGGCCTCTAGTAAAATAATAATAGGAAACAATGAGGAAATGACATGGTATCTCTGTCAGTGGTCTCAAATGTTAGCATTGAAGCAGGATCACCTGAGCTTGTTTAAAAATTATTGTTAGCCCTAACCGGTTTGGCTCAGTGGATAGAGTGTCCGCCTGCAGACTTAAAGGCCCCAGGTTCGATTCCGGTCAAGGGCATGTACCTTGATTGCGGGCACATCCCAAGTAGGAGGTGTGCAGGAGAAAGCTGATCTATGTTTCTTTCTCATCGATGTTTCTAACTCTCTATCCCTCTCCCTTCCTCTCTGTAAAAAAAACAAAACAAAACAATAAAATACATTTTTTAAAAAAATTATTGTTAGGCCCCATCCTTAGAATTTGATTCAGTATCTCTGACGTGGTACCCATGGATTTGTATTTTCAAAACCTCCCAGGTGATACTGATGCTGCCCACACCTGGAGAACAATTAGTTGATAGACTACTATAGAGATTATTTGTGATCAATAAAAGTAAAAAAAAAAAAAACAATATCAAGCAGTATTAAATATTATTATTTGCTTTATATTTCTACCAAAGCAATGACAATTCTAAACAATGTCAATGTTCAATTAACTCTTCCCATGGTGTGTGCAACCCATTTGAGAGACACAGAGATAGATTAGAGGTAGAAATAGAGGTAGAGGTAGTGTGATATATATATATATATATATATATATATATATAGAGAGAGAGAGAGAGAGAGAGAGAGAGAGAGAGAGAGAGAGAAATGATAAAGATAGACAGAGACAAAGACAGAGGGAGGGAAGGAAGGTAGGAGACAAGAAGGGAGAGGTAGAAGAGAGGAGAGGGGGGGAAAGCAAATCTTGGGGAGACTATGTTTTGACTTGTAGTTTAGAAGCCTCTGTGTTTTCTTCAAGCAAAGAGAGACTGCTATGCTCTGAAAAGAAGGAATGAGCCAATACTTGAGATTCTGCGGAGTCACCAATAATTGGGGGATTGAAAAATATTGAATGTATTAACTCATATCTCTCCATCTCTTATGACAGGGTTTTATTCTTTTTTTCTTATTTAAGACCCTGACCTCAGCATAACATTTATACTTAGGTTGAGATTTAAACTTCTCGAGAACTCAACTCCTCCCAGGATTAATTTGTGATCCTGGACCTAAACTTTGCTCTCTAGCTGATGGAGATGAATATCTCTTAATAAGCTGCCAACTTTATCATTGGCTATTATATAAGCCTTCAGTTAATGATTAGTCATTCACAGCCTTTTCTGTAGTTCTACTCCAGTGACCCATTTCCACTGTCCTTATAATTACTAGCCCCCCTGTATTTCTCAAATGACTGATAGGTACCATTGCTAGTGCATGTTCTTCCAATGACATACAACCACATTTCACAGT